>NW_026602170.1:0-23636 GCF_029448725.1 Salvelinus fontinalis | reverse complement strand
CGTCAGTGCATGCCGTTAACATTGCCATCAGCAGGTAACTTTCAGATAATGGTCCTTTTTCCAGTCTCATTCATCATCACTGTCCTGAGTGGGCTTCTCTGTGTGTGCATCCATCAGACTATACTGTCAACCAGAGAGTTCCCCCCTCCAGCGATCTATTCAATATGAATAAACATAAAGGAAACTAACGTGTAGAGAAGTAACACCATGTGTGTGTATCACATGGGTATGTGTGAAACTCACTCCCCAGACTGAAGTATCCCAACTTATGGCGCGACTGGTAAGATGCTTCAGCAGGGCGGTCACGTATGTTAGCAAGGCAAAGGTCCTGGGCTCGAGCCTAGGTATGAGCCGATTCAGGAAGAAGCAAGCTGTGTGAGGTCCGTTACAGATGGTGCGGTGACCCAGATCTGCAGTTTCGCTCAGATCAATGCTGAGGACTGGGGTTGCTGTAGAGTACGTTGGGGGGGGGGGGGTGAATGTAGAAACTCACTCCTTAGCCTGAAGTTGAGCCGCTGAAGAGCTTAATTTTCAAGAAAAAAATTAATGTCCAACGTTTCGACAGGCAAGCTGTCTTCATCAGGGTACGAACGCAACACATTAATTACTAATGAGACATGGGCCCATCGGAGAAGAGAGAGGAGAGGAATCAGAGGACAAGTGTGAGGGTTGGAGGGATGAAGGTGGAGATGGAGAGATCAACCGCAGTGGGAGAGCCTGGGAGGATAGGTAAATTTGAGCTATTTGGGTATGTGGTGTTGTAAGGCAATCCACAACTATGAACTATGTCAGCAATCCCACCTCCTGCCTTACAACACCTGACTCGGCATCACCGATTGCATGTATGTAATTAGCTGATATTGTCACGCCCTGACCATAGAGAGCCCTTGGATTCTCTATAGTGGTTTAGGTCAGGGTGTGACTAGGGGGGTGTTCTAGAATGTGTATTTCTATGTTGGTGGTTTTGTATGGTTCCCAATTAGAGGCAGCTGGTAATTGTGACCTCTAATTGGGGATCATATTTAGTTAGTCCTTTTTCCCACCTGCGTTTGTAGGATATTGTTTCAGTTAGTGCCTAAGGGGGCTCTGTACTTCACGTTTCGTTGTATGGCCTCCAGTGCGCCTCCCCAGCCCGGTACGTCCTCTGCCGGCTCCCCGCACTCACCCTGAAGAGCGTGTAATCAGTCCGGTGCCACCTGTGCCGGCTCCACGCACCAGGCCTCCAGTGCGCCTCCCCAGTCCGTAACGTCCTGTGCCAGCTCCCCGCAATCGCCCTGAAGAGCGTGTCATCAGTCCGGTGCCACCTGTGCCGGCTCTATGCACCAGGCCTCCAGTGCGCCTCCCCAGTCCGTAACGTCCTGTGCCAGCTCCCCGCAATCGCCCTGAAGAGCGTGTCATCAGTCCGGTGCCACCTGTGCCGGCTCTATGCACCAGGCCTCCAGTGCGTCTCCCCAGCCCGGAGCATCCTGTGCCAGCACTCGATCTGAGGAGCGTGTCATCAGTCCGGTGCAAACTGCGCCGGTGCCCAGTCCAGGCACGGCGTCCAACCCAGCTCCATGGCCGGAGCCCTCCTCTGTGCCAGTGCCCAGTCCAGGCACAGCGTCCAACCCAGCTCCATGGCCAGAGCCTTCCTCGGCTGGGCGCGGCGTCCAACCCAGCTCCATGGCCGGAGCCTTCCTCGGCGCCGGTGCCCAGTCCGGGCACGACGTCCAACCCAGCTCCATGGCCGGAGACCTCCTCTGCGCCTCCTCTGCGCCGGTGCCCAGTCCAGGCACGGCATCCAGTACCGCTCCAAGGCCAGAGCCTTTCTCGGCGCCTATGCCCAGTCCAGGCACGGTGTCCAGTACCGCTCCAAGGCCGGAGCCTTTCTCTGCGCCGATGCCCAGTCCAGGCACGGTGTCCAGTCCCGCTCCATGGCAGGAGCCTTCCTCTGCGCCGATGCCCAGTCCGGGCACGGCGTTCAGCGAGGCTCCATGGCCGGATCCGTGGTCTAGGTGGGGGCTACAACCCGCACCGGACCCGCCACCGACACTAGTCATCCCCCCTACCCTCTCCATTTGGTTTAAGGTTTTGCGGCCGGAGTCCGTACCTTTGGGGGGGGTACTGTCACGCCCTGACCATAGAGCCCTCGGGGTTCTCTATGGTGTTTTTAGTCAGGGCGTGACTCGGGGGGGGGGGGGGGGGGGGGGGTGTTCTAGTCGGTTTATTTCTATGTGGATGTTTTGGTGTGGTTCCCAATTAGAGGCAGTTGATTATCGTTGTCTCTAATTGGGGATCATACTTAAGGTGTCCCTGTTCCCACCTGCATGGTGGGATATTGTTTTATGTTAGTGTTGAGCACTACGACTTCACGTTCGTTGTATGTTTATTGTTTTCTTAGTTTCACTTTAATAAAATATGTGGAACTCAAATTACGCTGCGCCTTGGTCTGTCCTTCATAACCAACGTGACAGATATGACCTCACAGCCTAACAATGTCCTACAATTCAGTCCTACATTTGAATCAGATACACACCTTGGTGGGATAATATGTGAGAGCATGTGTTCCAAATGGCAACCTATTCTCTATACACTGCTCTACTTATGACCAGAGCCCATCAACAACAACTTGATTTACAACATGTTTTGCAAACACCAACTGTCAGGTTTGTGAGCCACTTTGGGTGGAACAGAATGGAAATATGGTGTTTTAAATTGTCAAACCAGCTTCAAATACCCAGGTTTGTGCATTACTTTTGTGTTATTTCAGGAAATACTGTAATAAAAGGGTTTGCTTTTCTCTAACCGAGTAATGTTGGTTACCTCACAACAATGCAAAGACAGAGAGAGAGACTGCTGACACCCCAAAAAAGCCTGGAGGGACACCAATGCTTCTATGGAAAAACACCACAAGGGAAATAGTTAAATAACACACTTATAATTGTTTTTATTCACTTGAAAACCATAAAATATTCTCTACAAGTTGAACTATTGTGATTATATAACTTTTATTCATCTTAATGAAGGTAGTGTAAATGTCTAATGCTCTAAGTAAATACTATTTATTAGATTAAACAAATGTTCATACACTACTGTTTTGTTTATGTCCGACCATATCTCCATTTGGCCAAAAATGCTATTTCATTCTCAGTCCAGACAAGACTCAGCCCTCCTGAATCCATGTACTTCATGACTAGAATTATTGATAGGTATTTTTTACTTCATGAGTTTGTAGGAAATAAACCGTAACATTATCGCACACAGCATTGCGCATCATCTTTATGCATGTGGATCATGAAATTATTGGAGCAAAGAGAGACCACTCAGACTGCTTTACAAAACAAGATAGAACGCTGTTTATTCATAGTACAACTCATTTTTGGTTACAGAAACATCCAGTTGAAAATAAAATATTTTATAATTTCAAAATAAGCCTTTTTGGGGTTTGGACAATCTCTCAGAATGCAACCTGTCACTCTCCGGATAATCGTATATTGTAGTATCATAACAATATTCATATATCACATGTCGTTCTGATGTAACAGTTTTAGTTTGCCATCAACTTCTAACTTACATTCAGACCAATTCAATTCACAAGCACTTGAGCAGGTAAGAGTTGCAGAAAGCTCCGCGAGGACAGTCGCACATTTTGCCGATTCTCGCGCCCTTTCTCACTGCGCACTGCTCTCCAACGTCGCACTGAAAAAAAGAACGTAGACAAAATAAGACCGTGTGACATTTTTGCCAACAGATGCAGAGGTCTGTGGGGCCATATCCACCTGTCACCACATCAGATCACATCATGCACAAAACATGGCACATGAAAGCATTTAGTGAAAGTTAAAATGTTGAAATGTAGTTTTACGCGCCAGTTTAGGCTCTCTGTTTTTCGAAGTATAGGTCGTTCCATTTTTAGAAGCTTCGTTCAAATTGTTAAATTTACCGTAGGGACTTGGCCGAATTTCTTTTCCCAGAATGGAAGTCTCTTGGTCTGCAGCTTTTTAAGAACGTCATGTAGTGCTCCAAGCTGTGGGAAATATTGACACATTAGAATGAGAAATCCTTCCAAAGCAGACCTTTCCAATAGACAAACATCTAATGCTCATCAACCATTAAAGTCGCAGGTTTTACTTTTAGCCTAGATAGAAACTTACCAGTTGCTTTTCGTTGGTCAAATTCGGATCTTTGGGGTAGAAGTCTCTCACACTTCTTGTGTCGAGGTCCAATTCGGAATCCAAGTAGTCAATTTCAGCACTAAGAACGATGGACAGCAACACCGCGCAAACCACTGCTCTGGTCCATAGCCTGGAGCTCTCCATGGTCCTTAAGAGATTGCGTACAGTAGAAGATATCTTTCGTCTCCAAAAGGTCCCGTTCTAATGCTCCAGTTACCGCAATCCAAACACTTTTTATCTATGTACCGCAGTGGCCGAAGTCTGTGACTTCCGCGCAACGCCACCTTAACCATAGATTTTTCATGCGTAAGAGAGATGGCGTGGGTGAGTCATTACGTAAAGTTGGATGGCTTGTAATTGCTTAAAGTTGTGGGCTCTCCTACAAGGCACAGCTTACTCACTTTTTTTTCATTGACGACATGAGATGTTTTCTATGACATGGTACAGTGCCTTCGGAAAGAATTCAGACCCCTTGACTCTTTGCACATTTTGTAACGTTACAGCCTTATTCTAAAATGGATTAAATTGTTTTCCCCCCTCATCAATCTACACACAATTCCCCATAATGACAAAGCAAAAACAGTTTTTTTTTAAAATGTTTGCTAATTTATAAATAAATAAATAAATAAATATGACATTTACATAAGTATTCAGACCCTTTACTCAATACTTTGTTGAAGCGCCTTTGGCAGGGATTACAGCCTTGAGTCTTCTTGGGTGTGATGCTACAAGCTTGGCACTCTGCAGATCCTCTCAAGGTCTGTCAGGTTGGATGGGGAGTGTTGCTGCACAGCTATTTTCAGGTCTCTTCATAGATGTTCGATCGGGTTCAAGTCCGGGTTTTGCTGGGCCACTCAAGGACATTCAGAGACTTGTCCCGAAGCCACTCCTGCATACCACCCTGCATACCACTGCTGGCTTGCTTCTGAAGCTAAGCAGGGTTGGTCCTGGTCAGTCCCTGGATGGGAGTCCAGATGCTGCTGGAAGTGGTGTTGGAGGGCCAGTAGGAGGCACTCTTTCCTCTGGTCTAAAAAAAATAAAAAAATATCCCAATGCCCCAGGGCAGTGATTGGGGACACTGCCCTGTGTAGGGTGCCGTCTTTCGGATGGGACGTTAAACGGGTGTCCTGACTCTCTGAGGTCATTAAAGATCCCATGGCACTTATCGTAAGAGTAGGGGTGTTAACCCCGGTGTCCTGGCTAAATTCCCAATCTGGCCCTCACACCATCATGGTCACCTAATAATCCCCAGTTTACTATTGGCTCATTCATCCCCCTCCTCTCCCCTGTAACTATTCCCCAGGTCGTTGCTGCAAACGAGAACGTGTTCTCAGTCAACTTACCTGGTAAAATAACGGTAAAAAAAAAAAAAAAAAAAAAAAAATTGTCTTGGCTGTTTGCTTAGGGTTATTGTCTTGTTGGAAGGTGAGCCTTCGCCCCAGTCTGAGGTCCTGAACGCTCTGGAACAGGTTTTCATCAAGGATCTCTCTGTACTTTGCTCCGTTCATCTTTGCCTCGATCCTGACTAGTCTCCCGGTCCCTGCCGCTGAAAAACATCCCCACGGCATGATGCTGTCACCCCCATGGTGACAGGTTTCCTCCAGACGTGACACTTGGCATTCAGGCCAAAGAGTTCAATCTTGGTTTCATCAGACCAGCGAATCTTGTTTCTCGTGGTCTGAGAGTCTTTAGGTGCCTTTTGCCAAAACTCCACTGTCATGTGCCTTTTACTGAGGAGTGGCTTCCTTCTGGCCACTCTACCATAAAGGCCTGATTGGTGGAGTGCTGCAGAGATGGTTGTCCTTCTGGAAGATTCTCCCATCTCCACAGAGGAACTCTAGAGCTCTGTCAGAGTGACCATCGGATTCTTGGTCACCTCCCTGATGAATGCCCTTCTCCCTCAATTGCTCAGTTTGGCTAGGTGGCCAGCTCTAGGAAGAATCTTGGTGGTTCCAAACTTCTTCCATTTAAGAATGATGGAGGCCACTGTGTTCTTGGGGACCTTCAATGCTACAGAAATGTTTTTGTACCCTTCCCCAGAGTTGTGCCTCGACATAATCCTGTCTCGGAGCTCTACAGACAATTCCTTCGACCTCATGGCTTGGTTTTTGCTCTGACATGCACTGTCAACTGTGGGAACTTATATAGACAGGTGTGTGCCTTTCCAAATCATGTCCAATCAATTGATTTGACCACAGACTCCAATCAAGTTGTAGAAACATCTCAAGGATGATCAATGGAAACAGGATGCACCTGAGCTCAATTTCGAGTCTCATAGCAAAGGGTCTGAATACTTATGTAAATAAGGTATTTCTGTTTTTTATTTTGAATACATTTGCAAAAATGTCTAAAAACCTGTTTGCGCTTCGTCATTATGAAGCATTGTGTGGACATTGTTGAGATGTTTTTATTTAATTTATACATTTTAGAATAAGGCTGTAACTTAACAAAATGTGGAAAAAGCCAAGAGGTCTGAATACTTTCCAAAGGCACTGTATGTACCAGAAAGAGCACCCCCCATATTCATGTTGGACGGGATGACGAGGTACATTTGGAGAGGGGTCCTTTTTTGGCAGAGGAAAGACGGAAGAAAACGTGTGCCTCAGGAAGAGCATGGTGCATGCAACACCAGGGTTGAGGGTTCGATTCTCACGGAGGACCAGACAAAACGTATGCACTCACAACTGTAAGTCGCCCTAGATAATAACGTCTGCTAAATTACGTAAATAGTTACGCTATATCAGTGTAGGTGATTTTATCAAATAATTACACCAGTTTCATAGTGTATTTTGGACACATTACAGATTACACCATGAACGTGAAAAATAAAATGTAGGACTATAGTTTTAGTTACCTCTGGTGCCATGTGCTGTAAGTTTTTGTCCCATTTTTCGCCAAATAATCATGGCATTCAGAAATCATTTTACGGCAAATATGTGACCTGTCTTAGTGTGTCATCTCTCCCCTCGTTCTGTGAAGAGACTTGTGTTGGGAAACAGACTAAACTGGTCAGAACTGCACATGACGCACTAGCCTACTCATCTTTAACCATTCTGTGCATTGAGACAATTAACCATAACACAAGCAGGGTTATCGTGTAGAGATGATCATTAGAAATATTGACACAGATCACAGACGGCTATACTGTGTTGCTGTCTTGTTTTGTTCTTGATCATCTCGGTTTCTGACGGCAGCATCAAGTGTCTCCGGGTTCGGAGCCGGCTATTCACTAAACATCCGACACATCTCTTTTGATCTCTTATTTCCGCGATATCCCAGTTTCCTGTCTGTCAGCCCGAGACGGAGATGAGGACTAGAGCGCTTTGATTGCGCTGGGGCTGCTGAGCGTTTGTGTGAGTCACTACTCTGTTTTCCAATTACCGACTTAGACGCCGGATAGGCCTATTAAAACATTTTTATTCACAGCAGATATTCACAGCAGTGGTGGAAACGTACCCAATTTGTCATGGGCAACTTGAGTAAAGATGCCTTAATAGAAAATGTCTCAAGTAAAAGTGAAAGTCACCCAGTGAAATGCCACTTGAGTAAAAGTCTAAAAACATCTGGTTTTAAATGTACTTAAGTAAAGTGGTGGGAAAATACCCAATTGTCAAACTTGAGTAAAAGTTTTTTTTTTTAAGAAAAAAGTAAATGATATAGGGTACATCAAATGTTTTAAATAAGCAAACCAGTCGGCACAATGTTCTTGTTGTTTTTTTAAATCAGGGACAGTCAGGCGCAGGTTTCTTACGCTTCCACTCAAGCCAATTTCAATCATTCATTTGTTATTAGGGAGAGAGCTTGACCTGTTCACCGGACGTGCTACCTGTCCCAGACCTGCTGTTTTCAGCTCTCTAGAGACAGCAGGAGCGGTAGAGATACTCTTAATGATCGGCTATGAAAAGCCAACTGACATTTACTCCTGAGGTGCTGACTTGCTGCACCCTCGACAACTACTGTGATTATTATTATTTGACCATGCTGGTCATTTATGAACATTTGAACATCTTGGCCATGTTCTGTTATAATCTCCACCTGGCACAGCCAGAAGAGGACTGGCCACCCCTCATAGCCTGGTTCCTCTCTAGGTTTCTTCCTAGGTTTTGGCCTTTCTAGGGAGTTTTTCCTAGCCACCGTGCTTCTACACCTGCATTGCTTGCTGTTTGGGGTTTTAGGCTGGGTTTCTGTACAGCACTTTGAGATATCAGCTGATGTAAGAAGGGCTATATAAATACATTTGATTTGATTTGATATTATTTGTGATCGGTTTGCTTTGCTTATATTGAACGTAGGCCTACACAAAGATGTCTGCATTCGTGTTGAGTTGTGATGTTTTGCATTGTGTTGTTGCCATGGTTTTATTCAACAACACATCAGCTGCTAGGAGAGCTTCTCCTCTCATTCATATATTTCCTAACTAGACCCAACAACAAAGCACCAATTAACGTACAAATGGAGGGTCAAGGAAATTACACTTTTTACTGATCATGGAGGCAGCCAAAGCCAACCCACATTCTGGGAAATTCAGATAATTAGAAACAGATTTCTGTCTAGACCAAATAAATCAACCTTGGTGGTATACATAGGGCCTACTTCAATCCATCAATGTAGAAGGCGTCAGGCACTGACTGCAAAACTTAGTCTGGGTCTACTTTTTAGAGCAACAACAGTAGCTACTCCATATATGCTTTTTAAATCTACATTTGAATGGAAAAGTTTCAATAAACAAGACTCCACTGTGGTAAAAAAATAAAAATACACTTAATATTTGTATTGATCTGTCACACATACAACACAAAAATACCAACAAACAGAAGAAACACAACAAACACAGTCAACACCACACAATGTCATATAAAGAGCTCCAGACCATGATAGTGATTGATTGATTTTATTTTATGTTCGTGTGTTTTTAGGAGTGCAATAGGGAGGAGACAAGTGAAAATACAGTAGAAGACTACAAGAGAGAGACAGGATCCAGGTTAAAGGTTATCCAACTTGTTTACCCTGAGTGAGGGATTCTGTTATGATGGTATGAAGGCACACTTCCTTTCTCAGCTCTCCTAAGAGCCATGCATCTACACTGCAGCTGTCATCGACACAAAGAACACGAAGAACATAAAATAACAAGGCTTTCTTTTTCTTTCTCCTTCCTCCTTTCTTTCTATTCTAAAGGCCTATTTGTTTGTTTTGGTAGACTGGCATACTGTATATTTACTGAACAAAAATATAAACGCAACATGTAAAGTGTTGATCCCATGTTTAATGAGCTGAAATAAAAGATCCCAGATATTTTCCATATGCACAAAAAGCTTATTTCTCTCCAATTTGGTGCACAAATTTGTTTACATCCCTGTTAGTGAGCATTTCTCCTTTGCCAAGATAATCCATCCACCTGACAGGTGTGACATATCAAAGGCTGATTAAACAGCATGATCATTACACAGGTGCCAAGATAATCCATCCACCTGACAGGTGTGACATATCAAAGGCTGATTAAACAGCATGATCATTACACAGGTGCACCTTTTGCAGGGGACAATAAAAGTTCACTGTAAAATGTGCACAATACCACAGATGTCTCAAGCTTTGAAGGAGCATGCAATTGGCATGATGACTGCAGGAATGTCCACCAGAGCTGTTGCCAGAGAATTGAATGTTCATTTCTCTACCATAGGCCCGGCTCCAACGTCATTTTAGAGAATTTGGCAGTACGTTCAACCGGCCTCACAACCGTAGACCACGTGTAACCACGCCAGGACCTCGACATCCGGCTTCTTTATCTGAGACCAGCCACCCAGACAGCTGATGAAACTAGGCAGTATTTCTGTGTGTAATAAAGCCCTTTTGTGGGGAAATGTCACGTTCCTGACCTGTTTTCCTTTGTTATGTATTTGTTTTAGTTGGTCAGGGCGTGAGTTGGGTGGGTTAGTCTATGTTTTCTATTTCTATGTGGGGTTTTGTGTTCGGCCTGGTATGATTCTCAATTAGAGACAGGTGTGTATCGTTTGTCTCTGATTGAGAGTCATACTAAGGCAGCCAGGGTTTCACTGGTGTTTTGTGGGTGTTTGTTTCCTGTGTCAGTGTTTGGGCCACACAGGACTGTTTGAGGTTAGTCACGTTTGTTGTTTTGTATTTTGTAGTGTTTTCTTGTGAGTTACATTAAACATGTACAATTACCAATCCGCATCTTGGTCCGATCCATGCTCCTCCTCGTCTGAGGAGGAGAACGACATTGACAGCCTTAACAGGAAAACTAATTCTGATTTGCTGGGCCTGTCTCCCAAGTGGGTGGGCATATGCCCTCCCAGGCCTAGCTATGGCTTTGCCCCTGCCCCTGTGAAATCCATAGATTAGGGCATAATTCATTCATTTCAATTGACTGATTTCCTTATATAAACTGCAACTCAGTAAAATCGTTGAAATTGTTCCATGTTGCGTTGACTATTTTTCAGTATATACATATATATATATATAGCTACATCTGTTCTTTATGCACACATTACAGATAGAACTGCAGCCAAGTTGGAGGGGGAAGTTACCCCTAGAAACTGATTGTAACGGCTTGTGCTCTCCTCATCCTCAGATGAGGTGAGGAGAGAAGGATCCTCAGACCAAAACGCAGGCTTTGGGAAATAAGCCATCTTTTATTTGATAACGATGATGGCAAAACACGAAACGAAACAAAACACTTTAACAAGCTTACAAAATAACAAAACGACGTTGACGCAACCTGAACATAAACTTACATAACTAAACATAAACTTACGTACAGGAAAACAGACGACATCGAAACGAAACAAACAAACGCTACAGTCCTATGTGGTACGAACATACATACAGACACAGGAGACAATCACCCACAAACAAACAGTGAGAATGCCCTACCTAAATATGACTCTTGATTAGAGGAAAACGCAAACCACCTGCCTCTAATCAAGAGCCATACCAGGCAAACCAAAACCAACATAGAAACAAATAACATAGAATGCCCACCCAACCTCACGTCCTGACCAACTAACACACAAAAACTAACATAAATAGGTCAGGAACGTGACAGTACCCCCCCCACAAGGTGCGAACTCCGGACGCACCAGCACAAAGTCTAGGGGAGGGTCTGGGTGGGCATCTAACCACGGTGGTGGCTCAGGCTCCGGGCGCGGTTCCCACCCCACCATAATCCATCCTAGCCTCCTCCCTCCAAGAATGTCCACCCTCTTTCTTCCCCCACAAAATCCTCTTAATAACATATCTAAGAATGACAACACCGGGACAGAGAGATAAACCAAGACAGAGGGATAGATAAGAATATAGAGGTAGATAAAGATAGAGAGGGAGATCAGGATAGAGGGGCAACTCCGGACTGAAAGGCAGCTCCGGACAGAGAGACAGCTCTGGACTGATGGGCAGTTCTGGGTATCTAGCCTTTTCAGGCTGAAGGGCAGCTCATGGCTGACTGACGACTCTCGACGCTCATGGCAGGCTGACGGCTCTCGACGCTCATGGCAGGCTGACGGCTCTCGACGCTCATGGCAGGCTGACGGCTCTCGACGCTCATGGCAGGCTGACGGCTCTCGACGCTCATGGCAGGCTGACGGCTCTCGACGCTCATGGCAGGCTGACGGCTCTCGACGCTCATGGCAGGCTGACGGCTCTCGACGCTCATGGCGCTCTGACGGCTCTGGCTGCTCATGGCGCTCTGACGGCTCTGGCTGCTCATGGCGCTCTGACGGCTCTGGCTGCTCATGGCGCTCTGACGGCTCTGGCTGCTCATGGCTCGCTGGCGGCTCTGGCAGATCCTGTCTGGTTGGCGGCTCTGGCAGATCCTGTCTGGTTGGCGGCTCTGGCAGATCCTGTCTGGTTGGCGGCTCTGGCAGATCCTGTCTGGTTGGCGGCTCTGGCAGATCCTGTCTGGCTGGCGGCTCTGGCAGATCCTGTCTGGTTGGCGGCTCTGGCAGATCCTGTCTGACGGACGGCTCTAGCGGCTCCTGTCTGGCTGGCGGCTCTAGCGGCTCCTGTCTGGCTGGCGGCTCTAGCGGCTCCTGTCTGGCGGACGGCTCAGTGGGCTCATGGCAGACGGGCGGCTTTGCAGGCTCATGGCAGACGGGCGGCTTTGCAGGCTCATTGCAGACGGATGGCTCAGATGGCGCTGGGGAGACGGATGGCTCAGATGGCGCTGGGGAGACGGATGGCTCTGGCCGGATACGGTGCACTGTAGACCTGGTGCGTGGTGCCGGAACTGGAGGCACCATGCTAATGACAAGCACCTTCCTACCAGTGCGGGGAGCAGGGACAGGGCACACTGTATTCTCAAAACCTACTCTATCCCTGATGCGTGGTACCGGCACTGGTGACGCCGGGCTGAGGACAAGCACATCAGGATTAGTAGGGGGAGAAGATACAGTTTGTACAGGGCTCTGGAGACGCACTGGTAGCTTAGTGCGTGGGCCCGGAACTGGAGGCACCGGGCTAGATACACGCACTACAGGGAGAGTGCGTGGAGGAGGAACAGGGCTCAGGATACGCACTGGTAGCCTAGTGCGTAGTGTAGACACTGTAGGTACTAGGCTGGGGCGGGGAGGTGGTGCCGGAAATACCGGACCGTGGAGGCGTACTGGCACTCTTGAGCATTGAGCTTGCCCAACCTTACCTGGTTGAATACTCCCGGTTGCCCGACCAGTGCGGGGAGGTGGAATAACCCGCACCGGGCTATGTAGGCGAACCGGAGAAACCATGCGTAAGGCAGGTGCCATGTATGCCGGCCCGAGGAGACGCACTGGAGACCAGACGCGTTGAGCCGGCCTCATGACACCTGGCTCAATACTCAATCTAGCCCTACCAGTGCGGGGAGGTGGAATAACCCGCACTGGGCTATGCACTCGTACAGGAGACACCGTGCGCTCTACTGCGTAACACGGCGCCTGCCCGTACTCCCGCTCTCCACGGTAAGCCTGGGAAGTGGGCGCAGGTCTCCTACCTGCCCTTGGCCCACTATCTCCTAGCCCCCCCCCAAGAATTTTTTGGGAATTACTTACGGGCTTTTTCGGCTTCCGTGCCAGACGCGTTCCCTCATAGCTCCGGTTCCTCTCTCCGGTAGCCTCCGCTCTCCTCAGTGCCTCCAGCTGTTCCCATGGGAGGCGATCTCTACCAGCTAGGATCTCCTCCCATGTGTAGACACCCTTTCCATCCAAAACATCGTCCCATGTCCATTGCTCCTTTCTCTCCTGTCCCTTACTCCGTTTAGTTTCCCTTTGCCGCTTGGTCTTAGCGTGGTGGGTGATTCTGTAACGGCTTGTGCTCTCCTCATCCTCAGATGAGGTGAGGAGAGAAGGATCCTCAGACCAAAACGCAGGCTTTGGGAAATAAGCCATCTTTTATTTGATAACGATGATGGCAAAACACGAAACGAAACAAAACACTTTAACAAACTTACAAAATAACAAAACGACGTTGACGCAACCTGAACATAAACTTACATAACTAAACATAAACTTACGTACAGGAAAACAGACGACATCGAAACGAAACAAACAAACGCTACAGTCCTATGTGGTACGAACATACATACAGACACAGGAGACAATCACCCACAAACAAACAGTGAGAATGCCCTACCTAAATATGACTCTTGATTAGAGGAAAACGCAAACCACCTGCCTCTAATCAAGAGCCATACCAGGCAAACCAAAACCAACATAGAAACAAATAACATAGAATGCCCACCCAACCTCACGTCCTGACCAACTAACACACAAAAACTAACATAAATAGGTCAGGAACGTGACACTGATCTTGGTCAGCTTTCCATTTCCTCACTAATGGTTAAGGTTAAGATTGGTGGAGGGGACACTGGCCTGGATCTGTACCTAGGGGAAACTTCACCCTGGAGCCAGTTACCATCCACATTCATAGTCCACATTTTGCTGACCTGACAGAAAAGTTGTTCACTTTCCACTAATCCAAAACTTGTAATGAAATCCAAAACTTTCCAGGTTTTCAACACCCAGCAATAATTATGCTTGTTGCAGATACTAAATTAAAAGGCCATACCAATTGTTTGTGTGTGTGTGTTACAGCCTTTGGTGTGAGTGTGTGTGTGCGTGCATGTGTGTATTACTGCTTGTGTGTGTGTGAGTGTGTGTTACTGCCTGTGTGTGTTATTGCCTGCTTGTGTATCAATGTTGCCTTCCTGTCTTTGAAGTCAATTCCCAGCTGAAAGGCGCTGCTGTTGAGATCTCATCCTTCATTATTTCCTCCCCTAGTTATCCCTTACTCCCCTCTTCCTCCCCTCTTCCTCCTCTCTTCCCCCCCTTTTCCTTCTCTCTTCCTCCCCTTTTCCTTCTCTCTTCCTCCTCTTTTCCTTCTCTCTTCCTCCCCTCTTCCTCCTCTCTTCCACCCCTCTTTCTCCTTTCATTCTCTCTTCCTCCCCTCTTCCTTCCATCTTCCTCCCCTCTTCCTTCTCTCTTCCTCCCTTCTTCCTTCCATCTTCCCCCCCTCTTCCTCCCCTCTTCGTCCTCTCTTCATCCCATCTTCCTCCTTTCTCCCTAATAAGATCCTACTTCTGCTGGTGTTATCTTATCGAGACTCCCAAATCCTCCCTTTGTAGCCTTTCACCCCTGTGTGTGTGTGCTTGCATGTTTGTGTGTGTGTATCAGTAGGGTCTAATTATCAAGCCAAAAAGGACTTTGCGATGCTGCCATTGATTCTACGTGGGAGTGGATGATTACGTCCTTCTCACCTCAGATATTTAAATGTTGTTTATTCTCTCACAGTAGAGGGCAATCATAAGATCTGGGCTCAAATGAACACAAAGAAGATGGCTGAATCCCAACTGGCAGCCTATTCCCTATAGGGCTTTGCTCAAAAGTAGAGCACTATATATACAGTATAGAGAATAGGGTGCCATTTGGGACGCAGACGAAGAAGACAGCACCCTGCTCTGCACCCAGCTGCTGCGTCATGGCAGAGGGAGTTGGAACAAAGATAGAAATCTTGCCTTTTGTGGGCATAAACTTGGACTTGTGCCACACGTCTTTCTTGAGAAGGTTCACTGTATGCTCACACACACACACACACACACACACACACACACACACACACACACACACACACACACACACACACACACACACACACACACACACACACACACACACACACACACACACACACAGTCTTCTTTATCTGGATCCCCATCAGCTGATGCCGGGGTCCAATTCGTCTCTGATCTGTGAGTTGAGTTTTTAGTTCAGTTTAGTTTTATGTAGTATATGGCAGCTAAAAGCAGGGTTGGTAGTCAATTGAGTGTGATGTAGCCAAAGTTACAACTTGTTTGGAAAGCTCTGGGAAAAGTAGACTTTCAATATGTAAGAAAGTTAGACTGTCTCCTCTCTAACCTTCCTGTCTATTTCTGTGGCACCTCTTGAGCTTAGCTGTGGTGAAGCTGTGATTACCTGCACCACCAAGTTAATCCACCAATCTGCTCTATCCTCATCTCTTCTCCATCTACTCTCATATGCTCACTTTCATCTGCACTGATTGGAAAATACTTGGCAGGTGAAAACAATATGGTGGCTGCTCATCATTAGGCTGGCTTACACCTGGTCAGTCCTTTCAGATAAGAGCAATCAAGGAGAGGATATGAGGATAGAAGCGGTTATGGAGCGGGCCAAGAGCTTCAAGTTCCTTGGCATCCACATCACTAAGGACTTAACATGGTCCACACACACCCACACAGTCGTGAAGAGGGCACGACCGCTCCTCTTCCTCCTCAGGAGGCTGAAAATATTTGCCATGGGCCCTCGGATCCTCAATACGTTCTACAGCTGAACCTTCGGGAGCATCTTGACTGGCTGCATCACTGCTTGGTATGACAAATGCACCGCTCTAGACTGCAAAGCGCTACAGAGGGTGATGCGGACAGCCCAGTACATCACTGAGGCGAGCTCCCCGCCATCCAGGATCTCTATATCAGGCAGAGGAAGGACCGAAAAATTGCCAATGACTCCAGACACCCAAACAATAGAATGTTCACTTTCCTACCGTCCGGCAAACGGTACTGGAGCATTGGCTCTCGGACCAACAGGCTCCGAGACAGCTTCAACCCCCAAGTCACAAGACAGCTGTATAGCCAGACTGCTACATAGTAAATTAATGGTACCCAAACTACCTGCGTGGACTCTATCTGCATTGATCCTATCTCTACTGACTCTATCTGCACTGACTCTATCTGCATGGACTCTATCTGCAAGGATCCTATCTGCATGGACCGTATCTGCATGGACTCTATCTGCATGGACTCTACCTGCGTGGACTCTACCTGCGTGGACTCTACCTGCATGGACTCTATCTGCATGGACTCTACCTGCATGGACTCTACCTGCGTGGACTCTATCTGCATGGACCCTATCTGCACTGACCCTATCTGCATTGACCCTATCTGCACTGACCCTATCTGCATTGACCCTATCTGCACTGACCCTATCTGCACTGACCCTATCTGCACTGCCCCTATCTGCACTGACGCTATCTGCATTGACCCTATCTGCACTGACCCTATCTGCACTGCCCCTATCTGCACTGCCGCTATCTGCATTGACCCTATCTGCATTGACCCTATCTGCACTGACCCTATCTGCATTGACCCTATCTGCACTGACCCTATCTGCACTGACCCTATCTGCATTGACCCTATCTGCACTGACCCTATCTGCACTGACCCTATCTGCACTGACCCTATCTGCACTGACCCTATCTGCATTGACCCTATCTGCATTGACCCTATCTGCACTGACCCTACGCACACTCACTACACTATACTGTCTACACACCAAATACACACTCTCCCTCAAAACCTACACACATTCACATACACTACACACGCACACGCACACACACACCCATGCACACACACACACACACACACTCTTACACTCATCATTTCCTGCTGCTACTCTGTTCGTTATTTTACTCTTATTATTATCTATCCTGATGCCTAGTTACCTTACCCTGCATTCATGTACATATCTACCTCAAATACCTCGTACCTCTGCACATTGATCTGGTACTGGTACTCCCTGTATATAGCTCCACATTGATCTGGTACTGGTACTCCCTGTATATAGCTGCACATTGATCTGGTACTGGTACTCCCTGTATATAGCTGCACACTGATCTGGTACTTCCTGTATATAACTCCACATTGATCTGGTACTGGTACTCCCTGTATATAGCTGCACATTGATCTGGTACTTCCTGTGTATAACTCCACACTGATCTGGTACATCCTGTATATAGATCCACATTGATCTGATACTGGTACTTCCTGTATATAGCTCCACATTGATTTGGTACTGGTACTTCCTGTGTATAGCTCCACATTGATATGGTACTGGTGCTTCCTGTATATAGCTTCACATTGATCTGGTACTTCCTGTGTATAGCTCCACACTGATCTGGTACTTCCTGTATATAGCTCCACATTGATCTGGTACTAGTACTCCCTGTATATAGCTCCACACTGATCTGGTACTTCCTGTGTACAGCTCCACATTGATCTGGTACTAGTACTCCCTGTATATAGCTCCACATTGATCTGGTACTGGTACTTCCTGTATATAGCTCCACATTGATCTGGTACTGGTACTTCCTGTATATAGCTCCACATTGATCTGGTACTGGTACTCCCTGTATATAGCTCCACATTGATCTGGTACTGGTACTTCCTGTATATAGCTCCACATTGATCTGGTACTGGTACTCCCTGTATATAGCTCCACATTGATCTGGTACTGGTAATTCCTGTATATAGCTCCACATTGATCTGGTACTGGTACTCCCTGTATATAGCTGCACATTGATCTGGTACTGGTACTCC
The DNA here is from genome assembly GCF_029448725.1 of Salvelinus fontinalis. Classification (NCBI taxonomy): domain Eukaryota; kingdom Metazoa; phylum Chordata; class Actinopteri; order Salmoniformes; family Salmonidae; genus Salvelinus; species Salvelinus fontinalis. The sequence goes on along the minus strand of NW_026602170.1, from coordinate 5,606 downwards.
CTGTATATAGCTGCACATTGATCTGGTACTGGTACATCCTGTATATAGCTCCACATTGATCTGGTACTGGTACTCCCTGTATATAGCTCCACATTGATCTGGTACTGGTACTCCCTGTATATAGCAGCACATTGATCTGGTACTGGTACTTCCTGTATATAGCTCCACATTGATTTGGTACTGGTACTTCCTGTGTATAGCTCCACATTGATATGGTACTGGTAATTCCTGTATATAGCTCCACATTGATCTGGTACTGGTACTTCCTGTATATAGCTCCACATTGATCTGGTACTGGTACTCCCTGTATATAGCTCCACATTGATCTGGTACTGGTACTTCCTGTATATAGCTCCACATTGATCTGGTACTGGTACTCCCTGTATATAGCTCCACATTGATCTGGTACTGGTAATTCCTGTATATAGCTCCACATTGATCTGGTACTGGTACTCCCTGTATATAGCTGCACATTGATCTGGTACTGGTACTCCCTGTATATAGCTGCACATTGATCTGGTACTGGTACATCCTGTATATAGCTCCACATTGATCTGGTACTGGTACTCCCTGTATATAGCTCCACATTGATCTGGTACTGGTACTCCCTGTATATAGCAGCACATTGATCTGGTACTGGTACTTCCTGTATATAGCTCCACATTGATTTGGTACTGGTACTTCCTGTGTATAGCTCCACATTGATATGGTACTGGTGCTTCCTGTATATAGCTCCACATTGATCTGGTACTGGTACTCCCTGTATATAGCTCCACATTGATCTGGTACTGGTACTCCCTGTATATAGCTCCACATTGCTCTGTTACTGGTACTTCCTGTATATAGCTCCACATTGATTTGGTACTGGTACTTCCTGTGTATAGCTCCACATTGATATGGTACTGGTGCTTCCTGTATATAGCTCCACATTGATCTGGTACTGGTACTCCCTGTATATAGCTCCACATTGATCTGGTACTGGTACTTCCTGTATATAGCTCCACATTGATCTGGTACTGGTACTTCCTGTATATAGCTCCACATTGATCTGGTACTGGTACTCCCTGTATATAGCTCCACATTGATCTGGTACTGGTACTTCCTGTATATAGCTCCACATTGATCTGGTACTGGTACTCCCTGTATATAACTCCACATTGATCTGGTACTAGTACTCCCTGTATATAGCTCCACATTGATCTGGTACTGGTACTTCCTGTATATAGCTTCACATTGATCTGGTACTGGTACTCCCTGTATATAGCTCCACATTGATCTGGTACTGGTACTTCCTGTATATAGCTCTACATTGATCTGGTACTGGTACTCCCTGTATATAGCTCCACATTGATCTGGTACTGGTAATTCCTGTATATAGCTCCACATTGATCTGGTACTGGTACTCCCTGTATATAGCTCCACATTGATCTGGTACTGGTACTCCCTGTATATAGCTCCACATTGATCTGGTACTGGTACTCCCTGTATATAGCTCCACATTGATCTGGTACTGGTACTCCCTGTATATAGCTTCACATTGATCTGGTACTGGTACTCCCTGTATATAGCTCCACATTGATCTGGTACTGGTACTTCCTGTATATAGCTTCACATTGATCTGGTACTGGTACTCCCTGTATATAGCTCCACATTGATCTGGTACTGGTACTTCCTGTATATAGCTCCACATTGATCTGGTACTGGTACTTCCTGTATATAGCTCCACATTGATCTGGTACTGGTACTCCCTGTATATAGCTCCACATTGATCTGGTACTGGTACTTCCTGTATATAGCTCCACATTGATCTGGTACTGGTACTCCCTGTATATAGCTCCACATTGATCTGGTACTGGTAATTCCTGTATATAGCTCCACATTGATCTGGTACTGGTACTCCCTGTATATAGCTCCACATTGATCTGGTACTGGTACTCCCTGTATATAGCTCCACATTGATCTGGTACTGGTACTCCCTGTATATAGCTCCACATTGATCTGGTACTGGTACTCCATGTATATAGCTCCACATTGATCTGGTACTTCCTGTGTATAGCTCCACACTGATCTGGTACTTCCTGTATATAGCTCCACATTGATCTGGTACTAGTACTCCCTGTATATAGCTCCACATTGATCTGGTACTGGTACTCCCTGTATATAGCTCCACATTGATCTGGTACTGGTACTTCCTGTATATAGCTCCACATTGATCTGGTACTGGTACTTCCTGTATATAGCTCCACATTGATCTGGTACTGGTACTTCCTGTATATAGCTCCACATTGATCTGGTACTGGTACTCCCTGTATATAGCTCCACATTGATCTGGTACTGGTACTCCCTGTATATAGCTCCACATTAATCTGGTACTGGTACTTTCTGTATATAGCTCCACATTGATCTGGTACTGGTACTCCCTGTATATAGCTTCACATTGATCTGGTACTGGTACTCCCTGTATATAGCTCCACATTGATCTGGTACTGGTACTCCCTGTATATAGCTCCACATTGATCTGGTACTGGTTACTCCTGTATACAGCTCCACATTGATCTGGTACAGGTACTCCCTGTATATAGCTCCACATTGATCTTGTACTGGTACTTCCGGTATATAGCTCCATTCTTCTTTATTTTATTTTATTCCTCGTGTGTTACTGTTTTATTTGTATTATTATAATTTTAAATCACTGTGTCATTGGGAAGGGCTCGTAGGCAAGTGTTTCATGGTAAAGTCTACACCAGTTGTATTCGGTACAAATAAAATTTGATTTGGTTTGAGGACAGACTAGGGAAACATCCTGAGACATACTGTATATAGGTCTTCGTGAGAGAACCGGCGGAGATAGGAGGGAGAGTGGAAAGATGAAAGATGGAGAGAGGTGGAGAGAGGAAGGAGAAAGGTGGAGAAAGGAGGGAGGGAGAAACAAAATGACTCTTATCAAGAGAGGAGAAGTGATCTCTGTCCAGTGCTATAATTACAGCTGGCCAATGCCACTGTCACCTACGTGCCTCGTTAGTACAGGGCCCGTCATTGCCACAACACGCTTTTTTGGACCCTGATGTAAGAGAGGGAGGAGGAGGAGGAGGACACGAGGGCAAGGTGAAGCTGCTCCTCGGGTCAATCAATTGTTCTGTGTCTGTGATCTTAACTTTTTCTCTTCCTCTCTATCTCTCTCTCGGTCTCTGTCTGTCTTTTCTCTCCTCATCTCTCTCTCCTCGTCGGTCATTCTGTCTTTGTCTCTCTTCCTCTCTCGCGCTCTCTCTCACTCTCTCCTTTCTCTCTCCCGTCCTCTCTCTCTCCAATTTTAATGTCTACAGGCCTCTAACAGGAAGCGTGGAGATTTCTTTAAGGGCTTTGTTGTCAAGCAGAGTGCCAATCAACACACATACCCACACACACATACACACACACATACACACAGACACACAGGTTTTGTGTTGATACCAGCTGTGACTCACACCTAATTGGTAGATAGCAAGTGAGACAAGAGAAGCCATGTCCAAATCAAATCAAATCAAATTGTATTGGTCACATACACATGGTTAGCAGACGTTAATGTGAGTGTAGTGACATGCTTGTGCTTCTAGTTCCGACCATGCAGTGATATCTAACAAGTAATCTAACAATTTCACAACAACTCCCTTATACACACAAGTGTAAAGGAATGAATAAGAATATGTACATATAAATATATGGATGAGCGATGGCCGAACGGCATAGGCAAGATGCAGTAGATGGTATAGAGTACAGTATAAACATATGAGATAATGTAGGGTATGTAAACATTATATAAAGTGGCATTGCTTAAAGTGACTAGTGATACATTTATTACGTCATATTTTTTATTATGAAGTGGCTAGAGATTTGAGTCAGTATGTTGGCAGCAACCACTTAATGTTAGTGATGGCCTTGAGATAGAATGTAACGGTCGTCGTATGAAGAAGGTGTGGACAAAAGGTGTGGACAAAAGGTGTGGACAAAAGGTGTGGACAAAAGGTGTGGACAAAAGCGCAGCGTGGTAAGTGTTCATGTTATTTTTATTTAAACTGAACACAAAACAAAATAACAAAGAGAATGAACGAAAACTAAACAGTCCTGTCAGGTGCAGAAACACAACTACCCACAAAGCATCGGTGGGGAAAAGCTACCTAAGTATAGTTCTCAATCAAAGACAACGATAGACAGCTGCTTCTGATTGAGAACCACACCCGGCCAAACACACAGAAATACAAATCATAGAAAAAGGATCATAGAATGCCCACCCAAATCACACCCTGACCAAACCAAAATAGAGACATAAAAAGCTCTCTACAGTCAGGGCGTGACATAGAAGCTGTTTTTCAGTCCCAGCTTTGATGCACCTGTACTGACCTCGCCTTCTGGATGATAGCGGGGTGAACCGGCAGTGGCTCGGATGTTTGTTGTCCTTGATGATCTTTTTGGCCTTCCTGTGACATCGGATGGTGTAGGTGTCCTGGAGGGCAGGTAGTTTGCCCCCGGTGATGCGTTGTGCAGACCTCACTACCCTCTGGAGAGCCTTACGGTTGTGGGCGACAGGATGCTCTCGATTGTGCATCTGTAAAAGTTTGTGAGTGTTTTTGGTGACAATATACATTTCTTCAGCCTCCTGAGGCGCTGTTGCGTCTTCTTCACCATGCTGTCTGTGTGGGTGGACCAATTCAGTTTGTCCGTAATGTGTATGCCGAGAAACGTAAAACTTTCCACCTTCTCCACTACTGCCTCGTCGATATGGATGGGGGGATGCTCCCTCTGCTGTTTCCTGAAGTCCACAATCATCTCCTTTGTTTTGGTGACGTTGAGTGTGAGGTTATTTTCCTGACACCACACTCCGAGGGCCCTCACTTCCTCCCTGTAGGCCGTCTCGTCGTTGTTGGTAATCAAGCCTACCACTGTAGTGTCGTCTGCAAACTTGATGATTGCGTTGGAGGCGTGCATGGCCACGCAGTCATGGGTGAACAGGGAGTACCGGAGAGGGCTGAGAACGTACCCTTGTGGGACCCAGTGTTGAGGATCAGCGGGTGGAGATGTTGTTTCCTACCCTCACCACCTGGGGACGTCCCGTCAGAAAGTCCAGGACCCAGTTTCACAGGGCGGGTCGAGACCCAGGGTCTCGAGCTTAATGACGAGTTTGGAGGGTACTATGGTGTTAAATGCTGAGCTGTAGTTGATGAACAGCATTCTTACATAGGTATTCCTGTTGTCCAGATGGGTTAGGGCAGTGTGCAGTGTGATTGCGATTGCGTCGTCTGTGGACGTATTGGGGCGGTAAGCAAATTGGAGTGGGTCTAGGTTGTCAGGTAGGGTGGAGGTGATATGATCCTTGACTAATCTTTCAAAGCACTTCATGATGACGGAAGTGAGTGCTACGGGGCGGTAGTCGTTTAGCTCAGTTACCTTAGCTTTCTTGGGAACAGGAACAACGGTGGCCCTCTTGAAGCATGTGGGAACAGCAGACTGGGATAGGGATTGATTGAATATGTCCGTAAACACACCAGCCAGCTGGTCTGCGCATGCTCTTAGGATGCGGCTAGGGATGCCGTCTGGGCCGGCAGTCTTGCGAGGGTTAACACATTTAAATG
>NW_026602169.1:0-23702 GCF_029448725.1 Salvelinus fontinalis | reverse complement strand
TAAAAACAAGCTTCAAATTATGTTGAAATACAGAAATTGACATTTTTCCAAAAACAAGCTCCAAATCATGTTGAAATACAGAAATAAACACTTTTCCATAAACAAGCTCTAAATCATGTTTGATGCACTCTGGAAGTTAATTTTTTTTCAGTACTGTTAAAATCAGGATGTTAGGAACACTGTGGACAGTTTTCAGCAAGTTGCAACATTGAAATACAGAAATAAACACTTTTCCAAAAACAAGCTCCAAATCATGTTGAAATACAGAAATAAACACTTTTCCATAAACAAGCTCTAAATCATGTTTGATGCACTCTGGAAGTTAATTTTATTTCAGTACTGTTTAATCAGGATGTTAGGAACACTGTGGACAGTTTTCAGCAAGTTGCAACATTGAAATACAGAAATAAACACTTTTCCAAAAACAAGCTCCAAATCATGTTGAAATACAGAAATTAACACTTTTCCAAAAACAAGCTCTAAATCATGTTGAAATACAGAAATAAACACTTTTCCAAAAACAAGCTCCAAATCATGTTGAAATACAGAAATTAACACTTTTCCAAAAACAAGCTCCAAATCATGTTGAAATACAGAAATAAACACTTTTCCATAAACAAGCTCTAAATCATGTTTGATGCACTCTGGAAGTTAATTTTTTTTCAGTACTGTTAAAATCAGGATGTTAGGAACACTGTGGACAGTTTTCAGCAAGTTGCAACATTGAAATACAGAAATAAACACTTTTCCAAAAACAAGCTCCAAATCATGTTGAAATACAGAAATAAACACTTTTCCATAAACAAGCTCTAAATCATGTTTGATGCACTCTGGAAGTTAATTTTATTTCAGTACTGTTTAATCAGGATGTTAGGAACACTGTGGACAGTTTTCAGCAAGTTGCAACATTGAAATACAGAAATAAACACTTTTCCAAAAACAAGCTCCAAATCATGTTGAAATACAGAAATTAACACTTTTCCAAAAACAAGCTCTAAATCATGTTGAAATACAGAAATAAACACTTTTCCAAAAACAAGCTCCAAATCATGTTGAAATACAGAAATTAACACTTTTCCAAAAACAAGCTCCAAATCATGTTGAAATACAGAAATTGACACTTTTCCATAAACAAGCTCTAAATCATGTTTGATGCACTCTGGAAGTTAATTTTTTTTCAGTACTGTTTAATCAGGATGTTAGGAACACTGTGGACAGTTTTCAGCAAGTTGCAACATTGAAATACAGAAATAAACACTTTTCCAAAAACAAGCTCTAAATCATGTTGAAAAACAGAAATAAGCACTTTTCAAAAACAAGCTTTAAATCATGTTGAAATACAGAAATTGACACTTTTCCAAAAACAAGCTCCAAATCATGTTGAAATACAGAAATAAACACTTTTCCATAAACAAGCTCTAATTCATGTTTGATGCACTCTGGAAGTTAATTTTTTTTCAGTACTGTTTAATCAGGATGTTAGGAACACTGTGGACAGTTTTCAGCAAGTTGCAACATTGAAATACAGAAATAAACACTTTTCCAAAAACAAGCTCTAAATCATGTTTGATGCACTCTGGAAGTTAATTATTTTTCAGTACTGTTTAATCAGGATGTTAGGAACACTGTGGACAGTTTTCAGCAAGTTGCAACATTGAAATACAGAAATAAACACTTTTCCAAAAACAAGCTCTAAATCATGTTGAAATACAGAAATTAACACTTTTCCAAAAACAAGCTCTAAATCATGTTGAAATACAGAAATTGACACTTTTCCATAAACAAGCTCTAAATCATGTTTGATGCACTCTGGAAGTTATTTTTTTTTCAGTACTGTTTAATCAGGATGTTAGGAACACTGTGGACAGTTTTCAGCAAGTTGCAACATTGAAATACAGAAATAAACACTTTTCCAAAAACAAGCTCCAAATCATGTTGAAATACAGAAATTGACACTTTTCCATAAACAAGCTCTAAATCATGTTTGATGCACTCTGGAAGTTAATTTTTTTTCAGTACTCTTTAATCAGGATGTTAGGAACACTGTGGAGAGTTTTCAGCAAGTTGCAACATTGAAATACAGAAATAAACACTTTTCCAAAAACAAGCTCTAAATCATGTTGAAAAACAGAAATAAGCACTTTTCAAAAACAAGCTTTAAATCATGTTGAAATACAGAAATTGACACTTTTCCAAAAACAAGCTCCAAATCATGTTGAAATACAGAAATAAACACTTTTCCATAAACAAGCTCTAAATCATGTTTGATGCACTCTGGAAGTTAATTTTTTTTCAGTACTGTTTAATCAGGATGTTAGGAACACTGTGGACAGTTTTCAGCAAGTTGCAACATTGAAATTCAGAAATAAACACTTTTCCAAAAAACAAGCTCTAAATCATGTTTGATGCACTCTGGAAGTTAATTATTTTTCAGTACTGTTTAATCAGGATGTTAGGAACACTGTGGACAGTTTTCAGCAAGTTGCAACATTGAAATACAGAAATAAACACTTTTCTAAAAACAAGCTTCAAATTATGTTGAAATACAGAAATTGACATTTTTCCAAAAACAAGCTCCAAATCATGTTGAAATACAGAAATAAACACTTTTCCATAAACAAGCTCTAAATCATGTTTGATGCACTCTGGAAGTTAATTTTATTTCAGTACTGTTTAATCAGGATGTTAGGAACACTGTGGACAGTTTTCAGCAAGTTGCAACATTGAAATACAGAAATAAACACTTTTCCAAAAACAAGCTCCAAATCATGTTGAAATACAGAAATTAACACTTTTCCAAAAACAAGCTCTAAATCATGTTGAAATACAGAAATAAACACTTTTCCAAAAACAAGCTCCAAATCATGTTGAAATACAGAAATTAACACTTTTCCAAAAACAAGCTCCAAATCATGTTGAAATACAGAAATAAACACTTTTCCATAAACAAGCTCTAAATCATGTTTGATGCACTCTGGAAGTTAATTTTTTTTCAGTACTGTTAAAATCAGGATGTTAGGAACACTGTGGACAGTTTTCAGCAAGTTGCAACATTGAAATACAGAAATAAACACTTTTCCAAAAACAAGCTCCAAATCATGTTGAAATACAGAAATAAACACTTTTCCATAAACAAGCTCTAAATCATGTTTGATGCACTCTGGAAGTTAATTTTATTTCAGTACTGTTTAATCAGGATGTTAGGAACACTGTGGACAGTTTTCAGCAAGTTGCAACATTGAAATACAGAAATAAACACTTTTCCAAAAACAAGCTCCAAATCATGTTGAAATACAGAAATTAACACTTTTCCAAAAACAAGCTCTAAATCATGTTGAAATACAGAAATAAACACTTTTCCAAAAACAAGCTCCAAATCATGTTGAAATACAGAAATTAACACTTTTCCAAAAACAAGCTCCAAATCATGTTGAAATACAGAAATTGACACTTTTCAATAAACAAGCTCTAAATCATGTTTGATGCACTCTGGAAGTTAATTTTTTTTCAGTACTGTTTAATCAGGATGTTAGGAACACTGTGGACAGTTTTCAGCAAGTTGCAACATTGAAATACAGAAATAAACACTTTTCCAAAAACAAGCTCTAAATCATGTTGAAAAACAGAAATAAGCACTTTTCAAAAACAAGCTTTAAATCATGTTGAAATACAGAAATTGACACTTTTCCAAAAACAAGCTCCAAATCATGTTGAAATACAGAAATAAACACTTTTCCATAAACAAGCTCTAATTCATGTTTGATGCACTCTGGAAGTTAATTTTTTTTCAGTACTGTTTAATCAGGATGTTAGGAACACTGTGGACAGTTTTCAGCAAGTTGCAACATTGAAATACAGAAATAAACACTTTTCCAAAAACAAGCTCTAAATCATGTTTGATGCACTCTGGAAGTTAATTATTTTTCAGTACTGTTTAATCAGGATGTTAGGAACACTGTGGACAGTTTTCAGCAAGTTGCAACATTGAAATACAGAAATAAACACTTTTCCAAAAACAAGCTCTAAATCATGTTGAAATACAGAAATTAACACTTTTCCAAAAACAAGCTCTAAATCATGTTGAAATACAGAAATTGACACTTTTCCATAAACAAGCTCTAAATCATGTTTGATGCACTCTGGAAGTTATTTTTTTTTCAGTACTGTTTAATCAGGATGTTAGGAACACTGTGGACAGTTTTCAGCAAGTTGCAACATTGAAATACAGAAATAAACACTTTTCCAAAAACAAGCTCCAAATCATGTTGAAATACAGAAATTGACACTTTTCCATAAACAAGCTCTAAATCATGTTTGATGCACTCTGGAAGTTAATTTTTTTTCAGTACTCTTTAATCAGGATGTTAGGAACACTGTGGAGAGTTTTCAGCAAGTTGCAACATTGAAATACAGAAATAAACACTTTTCCAAAAACAAGCTCTAAATCATGTTGAAAAACAGAAATAAGCACTTTTCAAAAACAAGCTTTAAATCATGTTGAAATACAGAAATTGACACTTTTCCAAAAACAAGCTCCAAATCATGTTGAAATACAGAAATAAACACTTTTCCATAAACAAGCTCTAAATCATGTTTGATGCACTCTGGAAGTTAATTTTTTTTCAGTACTGTTTAATCAGGATGTTAGGAACACTGTGGACAGTTTTCAGCAAGTTGCAACATTGAAATTCAGAAATAAACACTTTTCCAAAAAACAAGCTCTAAATCATGTTTGATGCACTCTGGAAGTTAATTATTTTTCAGTACTGTTTAATCAGGATGTTAGGAACACTGTGGACAGTTTTCAGCAAGTTGCAACATTGAAATACAGAAATAAACACTTTTCTAAAAACAAGCTTCAAATTATGTTGAAATACAGAAATTGACATTTTTCCAAAAACAAGCTCCAAATCATGTTGAAATACAGAAATAAACACTTTTCCATAAACAAGCTCTAAATCATGTTTGATGCACTCTGGAAGTTAATTTTTTTTCAGTACTGTTAAAATCAGGATGTTAGGAACACTGTGGACAGTTTTCAGCAAGTTGCAACATTGAAATACAGAAATAAACACTTTTCCAAAAACAAGCTCCAAATCATGTTGAAATACAGAAATAAACACTTTTCCATAAACAAGCTCTAAATCATGTTTGATGCACTCTGGAAGTTAATTTTATTTCAGTACTGTTTAATCAGGATGTTAGGAACACTGTGGACAGTTTTCAGCAAGTTGCAACATTGAAATACAGAAATAAACACTTTTCCAAAAACAAGCTCCAAATCATGTTGAAATACAGAAATTGACACTTTTCCAAAAACAAGCTCTAAATCATGTTGAAAAACAGAAATAAGCACTTTTCAAAAACAAGCTTTAAATCATGTTGAAATACAGAAATTGACACTTTTCCAAAAACAAGCTCCAAATCATGTTGAAATACAGAAATAAACACTTTTCCATAAACAAGCTCTAAATCATGTTTGATGCACTCTGGAAGTTAATTTTTTTTCAGTACTGTTTAATCAGGATGTTAGGAACACTGTGGACAGTTTTCAGCAAGTTGCAACATTGAAATACAGAAATAAACACTTTTCCAAAAACAAGCTCCAAATCATGTTGAAATACAGAAATAAACACTTTTCCATAAACAAGCTCTAAATCATGTTTGATGCACTCTGGAAGTTAATTTTATTTCAGTACTGTTTAATCAGGATGTTAGGAACACTGTGGACAGTTTTCAGCAAGTTGCAACATTGAAATTCAGAAATAAACACTTTTCCAAAAAACAAGCTCTAAATCATGTTTGATGCACTCTGGAAGTTAATTATTTTTCAGTACTGTTTAATCAGGATGTTAGGAACACTGTGGACAGTTTTCAGCATAGTTGCAACATTGAAATACAGAAATAAACACTTTTCCAAAAACAAGCTCTAAATCATGTTGAAATACAGAAATTAACACTTTTCCAAAAACAAGCTCTAAATCATGTTGAAATACAGAAATTGACACTTTTCCATAAACAAGCTCTAAATCATGTTTGATGCACTCTGGAAGTTATTTTTTTTTCAGTACTGTTTAATCAGGATGTTAGGAACACTGTGGACAGTTTTCAGCAAGTTGCAACATTGAAATACAGAAATAAACACTTTTCCAAAAACAAGCTCCAAATCATGTTGAAATACAGAAATTGACACTTTTCCATAAACAAGCTCTAAATCATGTTTGATGCACTCTGGAAGTTAATTTTTTTTCAGTACTCTTTAATCAGGATGTTAGGAACACTGTGGAGAGTTTTCAGCAAGTTGCAACATTGAAATACAGAAATAAACACTTTTCCAAAAACAAGCTCTAAATCATGTTGAAAAACAGAAATAAGCACTTTTCAAAAACAAGCTTTAAATCATGTTGAAATACAGAAATTGACACTTTTCCAAAAACAAGCTCCAAATCATGTTGAAATACAGAAATAAACACTTTTCCATAAACAAGCTCTAAATCATGTTTGATGCACTCTGGAAGTTAATTTTTTTTCAGTACTGTTTAATCAGGATGTTAGGAACACTGTGGACAGTTTTCAGCAAGTTGCAACATTGAAATTCAGAAATAAACACTTTTCCAAAAAACAAGCTCTAAATCATGTTTGATGCACTCTGGAAGTTAATTATTTTTCAGTACTGTTTAATCAGGATGTTAGGAACACTGTGGACAGTTTTCAGCAAGTTGCAACATTGAAATACAGAAATAAACACTTTTCTAAAAACAAGCTTCAAATTATGTTGAAATACAGAAATTGACATTTTTCCAAAAACAAGCTCCAAATCATGTTGAAATACAGAAATTGACACTTTTCCATAAACAAGCTCTAAATCATGTTTGATGCACTCTGGAAGTTAATTTTTTTTCAGTACTGTTTAATCAGGATGTTAGGAACACTGTGGACAGTTTTCAGCAAGTTGCAACATTGAAATACAGAAATAAACACTTTTCCAAAAACAAGCTCCAAATCATGTTGAAATACAGAAATAAACACTTTTTCATAAACAAGCTCTAAATCATGTTTGATGCACTCTGGAAGTTAATTTTATTTCAGTACTGTTTAATCAGGATGTTAGGAACACTGTGGACAGTTTTCAGCAAGTTGCAACATTGAAATACAGAAATAAACACTTTTCCAAAACAAGCTCCAAATCATGTTGAAATACAGAAATTAACACTTTTCCAAAAACAAGCTCTAAATCATGTTGAAAAACAGAAATAAGCACTTTTCAAAAACAAGCTTTAAATCATGTTGAAATACAGAAATTGACACTTTTCCAAAAACAAGCTCCAAATCATGTTGAAATACAGAAATAAACACTTTTCCATAAACAAGCTCTAAATCATGTTTGATGCACTCTGGAAGTTAATTTTTTTTCAGTACTGTTTAATCAGGATGTTAGGAACACTGTGGACAGTTTTCAGCAAGTTGCAACATTGAAATACAGAAATAAACACTTTTCCAAAAACAAGCTCCAATCATGTTGAAATACAGAAATAAACACTTTTCCATAAACAAGCTCTAAATCATGTTTGATGCACTCTGGAAGTTAATTTTATTTCAGTACTGTTTAATCAGGATGTTAGGAACACTGTGGACAGTTTTCAGCAAGTTGCAACATTGAAATACAGAAATAAACACTTTTCCAAAAACAAGCTCCAAATCATGTTGAAATACAGAAATTAACACTTTTCCAAAAACAAGCTCTAAATCATGTTGAAATACAGAAATAAACACTTTTCCAAAAACAAGCTCTAAATCATGTTGAAATACAGAAATTAACACTTTTCCAAAAACAAGCTCCAAATCATGTTGAAATACAGAAATAAACACTTTTCCATAAACAAGCTCTAAATCATGTTTGATGCACTCTGGAAGTTAATTTTTTTTCAGTACTGTTTAATCAGGATGTTAGGAACACTGTGGACAGTTTTCAGCAAGTTGCAACATTGAAATACAGAAATAAACACTTTTCCAAAAACAAGCTCTAAATCATGTTGAAAAACAGAAATAAGCACTTTTCAAAAACAAGCTTTAAATCATGTTGAAATACAGAAATTGACACTTTTCCAAAAACAAGCTCCAAATCATGTTGAAATACAGAAATAAACACTTTTCCATAAACAAGCTCTAATTCATGTTTGATGCACTCTGGAAGTTAATTTTTTTTCAGTACTGTTTAATCAGGATGTTAGGAACACTGTGGACAGTTTTCAGCAAGTTGCAACATTGAAATACAGAAATAAACACTTTTCCAAAAACAAGCTCTAAATCATGTTTGATGCACTCTGGAAGTTAATTATTTTTCAGTACTGTTTAATCAGGATGTTAGGAACACTGTGGACAGTTTTCAGCAAGTTGCAACATTGAAATACAGAAATAAACACTTTTCCAAAAACAAGCTCTAAATCATGTTGAAATACAGAAATTAACACTTTTCCAAAAACAAGCTCTAAATCATGTTGAAATACAGAAATTGACACTTTTCCATAAACAAGCTCTAAATCATGTTTGATGCACTCTGGAAGTTATTTTTTTTTCAGTACTGTTTAATCAGGATGTTAGGAACACTGTGGACAGTTTTCAGCAAGTTGCAACATTGAAATACAGAAATAAACACTTTTCCAAAAACAAGCTCCAAATCATGTTGAAATACAGAAATTGACACTTTTCCATAAACAAGCTCTAAATCATGTTTGATGCACTCTGGAAGTTAATTTTTTTTCAGTACTCTTTAATCAGGATGTTAGGAACACTGTGGAGAGTTTTCAGCAAGTTGCAACATTGAAATACAGAAATAAACACTTTTCCAAAAACAAGCTCTAAATCATGTTGAAAAACAGAAATAAGCACTTTTCAAAAACAAGCTTTAAATCATGTTGAAATACAGAAATTGACACTTTTCCAAAAACAAGCTCCAAATCATGTTGAAATACAGAAATAAACACTTTTCCATAAACAAGCTCTAAATCATGTTTGATGCACTCTGGAAGTTAATTTTTTTTCAGTACTGTTTAATCAGGATGTTAGGAACACTGTGGACAGTTTTCAGCAAGTTGCAACATTGAAATTCAGAAATAAACACTTTTCCAAAAAACAAGCTCTAAATCATGTTTGATGCACTCTGGAAGTTAATTATTTTTCAGTACTGTTTAATCAGGATGTTAGGAACACTGTGGACAGTTTTCAGCAAGTTGCAACATTGAAATACAGAAATAAACACTTTTCTAAAAACAAGCTTCAAATTATGTTGAAATACAGAAATTGACATTTTTCCAAAAACAAGCTCCAAATCATGTTGAAATACAGAAATAAACACTTTTCCATAAACAAGCTCTAAATCATGTTTGATGCACTCTGGAAGTTAATTTTTTTTCAGTACTGTTAAAATCAGGATGTTAGGAACACTGTGGACAGTTTTCAGCAAGTTGCAACATTGAAATACAGAAATAAACACTTTTCCAAAAACAAGCTCCAAATCATGTTGAAATACAGAAATAAACACTTTTCCATAAACAAGCTCTAAATCATGTTTGATGCACTCTGGAAGTTAATTTTATTTCAGTACTGTTTAATCAGGATGTTAGGAACACTGTGGACAGTTTTCAGCAAGTTGCAACATTGAAATACAGAAATAAACACTTTTCCAAAAACAAGCTCCAAATCATGTTGAAATACAGAAATTGACACTTTTCCAAAAACAAGCTCTAAATCATGTTGAAAAACAGAAATAAGCACTTTTCAAAAACAAGCTCTAAATCATGTTGAAATACAGAAATTAACACTTTTCCAAAAACAAGCTCTAAATCATGTTGAAATACAGAAATTGACACTTTTCCATAAACAAGCTCTAAATCATGTTTGATGCACTCTGGAAGTTATTTTTTTTTCAGTACTGTTTAATCAGGATGTTAGGAACACTGTGGACAGTTTTCAGCAAGTTGCAACATTGAAATACAGAAATAAACACTTTTCCAAAAACAAGCTCCAAATCATGTTGAAATACAGAAATTGACACTTTTCCATAAACAAGCTCTAAATCATGTTTGATGCACTCTGGAAGTTAATTTTTTTTCAGCACTCTTTAATCAGGATGTTAGGAACACTGTGGAGAGTTTTCAGCAAGTTGCAACATTGAAATACAGAAATAAACACTTTTCCAAAAACAAGCTCTAAATCATGTTGAAAAACAGAAATAAGCACTTTTCAAAAACAAGCTTTAAATCATGTTGAAATACAGAAATTGACACTTTTCCAAAAACAAGCTCCAAATCATGTTGAAATACAGAAATAAACACTTTTCCATAAACAAGCTCTAAATCATGTTTGATGCACTCTGGAAGTTAATTTTTTTTCAGTACTGTTTAATCAGGATGTTAGGAACACTGTGGACAGTTTTCAGCAAGTTGCAACATTGAAATTCAGAAATAAACACTTTTCCAAAAAACAAGCTCTAAATCATGTTTGATGCACTCTGGAAGTTAATTATTTTTCAGTACTGTTTAATCAGGATGTTAGGAACACTGTGGACAGTTTTCAGCAAGTTGCAACATTGAAATACAGAAATAAACACTTTTCTAAAAACAAGCTTCAAATTATGTTGAAATACAGAAATTGACATTTTTCCAAAAACAAGCTCCAAATCATGTTGAAATACAGAAATAAACACTTTTCCATAAACAAGCTCTAAATCATGTTTGATGCACTCTGGAAGTTAATTTTTTTTCAGTACTGTTAAAATCAGGATGTTAGGAACACTGTGGACAGTTTTCAGCAAGTTGCAACATTGAAATACAGAAATAAACACTTTTCCAAAAACAAGCTCCAAATCATGTTGAAATACAGAAATAAACACTTTTCCATAAACAAGCTCTAAATCATGTTTGATGCACTCTGGAAGTTAATTTTATTTCAGTACTGTTTAATCAGGATGTTAGGAACACTGTGGACAGTTTTCAGCAAGTTGCAACATTGAAATACAGAAATAAACACTTTTCCAAAAACAAGCTCCAAATCATGTTGAAATACAGAAATTAACACTTTTCCAAAAACAAGCTCTAAATCATGTTGAAATACAGAAATAAACACTTTTCCAAAAACAAGCTCCAAATCATGTTGAAATACAGAAATTAACACTTTTCCAAAAACAAGCTCCAAATCATGTTGAAATACAGAAATAAACACTTTTCCATAAACAAGCTCTAAATCATGTTTGATGCACTCTGGAAGTTAATTTTTTTTCAGTACTGTTAAAATCAGGATGTTAGGAACACTGTGGACAGTTTTCAGCAAGTTGCAACATTGAAATACAGAAATAAACACTTTTCCAAAAACAAGCTCCAAATCATGTTGAAATACAGAAATAAACACTTTTCCATAAACAAGCTCTAAATCATGTTTGATGCACTCTGGAAGTTAATTTTATTTCAGTACTGTTTAATCAGGATGTTAGGAACACTGTGGACAGTTTTCAGCAAGTTGCAACATTGAAATACAGAAATAAACACTTTTCCAAAAACAAGCTCCAAATCATGTTGAAATACAGAAATTAACACTTTTCCAAAAACAAGCTCTAAATCATGTTGAAATACAGAAATAAACACTTTTCCAAAAACAAGCTCCAAATCATGTTGAAATACAGAAATTAACACTTTTCCAAAAACAAGCTCCAAATCATGTTGAAATACAGAAATTGACACTTTTCCATAAACAAGCTCTAAATCATGTTTGATGCACTCTGGAAGTTAATTTTTTTTCAGTACTGTTTAATCAGGATGTTAGGAACACTGTGGACAGTTTTCAGCAAGTTGCAACATTGAAATACAGAAATAAACACTTTTCCAAAAACAAGCTCTAAATCATGTTGAAAAACAGAAATAAGCACTTTTCAAAAACAAGCTTTAAATCATGTTGAAATACAGAAATTGACACTTTTCCAAAAACAAGCTCCAAATCATGTTGAAATACAGAAATAAACACTTTTCCATAAACAAGCTCTAATTCATGTTTGATGCACTCTGGAAGTTAATTTTTTTTCAGTACTGTTTAATCAGGATGTTAGGAACACTGTGGACAGTTTTCAGCAAGTTGCAACATTGAAATACAGAAATAAACACTTTTCCAAAAACAAGCTCTAAATCATGTTTGATGCACTCTGGAAGTTAATTATTTTTCAGTACTGTTTAATCAGGATGTTAGGAACACTGTGGACAGTTTTCAGCAAGTTGCAACATTGAAATACAGAAATAAACACTTTTCCAAAAACAAGCTCTAAATCATGTTGAAATACAGAAATTAACACTTTTCCAAAAACAAGCTCTAAATCATGTTGAAATACAGAAATTGACACTTTTCCATAAACAAGCTCTAAATCATGTTTGATGCACTCTGGAAGTTATTTTTTTTTCAGTACTGTTTAATCAGGATGTTAGGAACACTGTGGACAGTTTTCAGCAAGTTGCAACATTGAAATACAGAAATAAACACTTTTCCAAAAACAAGCTCCAAATCATGTTGAAATACAGAAATTGACACTTTTCCATAAACAAGCTCTAAATCATGTTTGATGCACTCTGGAAGTTAATTTTTTTTCAGTACTCTTTAATCAGGATGTTAGGAACACTGTGGACAGTTTTCAGCAAGTTGCAACATTGAAATACAGAAATAAACACTTTTCCAAAAACAAGCTCTAAATCATGTTGAAAAACAGAAATAAGCACTTTTCAAAAACAAGCTTTAAATCATGTTGAAATACAGAAATTGACACTTTTCCAAAAACAAGCTCCAAATCATGTTGAAATACAGAAATAAACACTTTTCCATAAACAAGCTCTAAATCATGTTTGATGCACTCTGGAAGTTAATTTTTTTTCAGTACTGTTTAATCAGGATGTTAGGAACACTGTGGACAGTTTTCAGCAAGTTGCAACATTGAAATACAGAAATAAACACTTTTCCAAAAACAAGCTCTAAATCATGTTGAAAAACAGAAATAAGCACTTTTCAAAAACAAGCTTTAAATCATGTTGAAATACAGAAATTGACACTTTTCCAAAAACAAGCTCCAAATCATGTTGAAATACAGAAATAAACACTTTTCCATAAACAAGCTCTAAATCATGTTTGATGCACTCTGGAAGTTAATTTTTTTTCAGTACTGTTTAATCAGGATGTTAGGAACACTGTGGACAGTTTTCAGCAAGTTGCAACATTGAAATTCAGAAATAAACACTTTTCCAAAAAACAAGCTCTAAATCATGTTTGATGCACTCTGGAAGTTAATTATTTTTCAGTACTGTTTAATCAGGATGTTAGGAACACTGTGGACAGTTTTCAGCAAGTTGCAACATTGAAATACAGAAATAAACACTTTTCTAAAAACAAGCTTCAAATTATGTTGAAATACAGAAATTGACATTTTTCCAAAAACAAGCTCCAAATCATGTTGAAATACAGAAATAAACACTTTTCCATAAACAAGCTCTAAATCATGTTTGATGCACTCTGGAAGTTAATTTTTTTTCAGTACTGTTAAAATCAGGATGTTAGGAACACTGTGGACAGTTTTCAGCAAGTTGCAACATTGAAATACAGAAATAAACACTTTTCCAAAAACAAGCTCCAAATCATGTTGAAATACAGAAATAAACACTTTTCCATAAACAAGCTCTAAATCATGTTTGATGCACTCTGGAAGTTAATTTTATTTCAGTACTGTTTAATCAGGATGTTAGGAACACTGTGGACAGTTTTCAGCAAGTTGCAACATTGAAATACAGAAATAAACACTTTTCTAAAAACAAGCTTCAAATTATGTTGAAATACAGAAATTGACATTTTTCCAAAAACAAGCTCCAAATCATGTTGAAATACAGAAATAAACACTTTTCCATAAACAAGCTCTAAATCATGTTTGATGCACTCTGGAAGTTAATTTTTTTTCAGTACTGTTAAAATCAGGATGTTAGGAACACTGTGGACAGTTTTCAGCAAGTTGCAACATTGAAATACAGAAATAAACACTTTTCCAAAAACAAGCTCCAAATCATGTTGAAATACAGAAATAAACACTTTTCCATAAACAAGCTCTAAATCATGTTTGATGCACTCTGGAAGTTAATTTTATTTCAGTACTGTTTAATCAGGATGTTAGGAACACTGTGGACAGTTTTCAGCAAGTTGCAACATTGAAATACAGAAATAAACACTTTTCCAAAAACAAGCTCCAAATCATGTTGAAATACAGAAATTGACACTTTTCCAAAAACAAGCTCTAAATCATGTTGAAAAACAGAAATAAGCACTTTTCAAAAACAAGCTTTAAATCATGTTGAAATACAGAAATTGACACTTTTCCAAAAACAAGCTCCAAATCATGTTGAAATACAGAAATAAACACTTTTCCATAAACAAGCTCTAATTCATGTTTGATGCACTCTGGAAGTTAATTTTTTTTCAGTACTGTTTAATCAGGATGTTAGGAACACTGTGGACAGTTTTCAGCAAGTTGCAACATTGAAATTCAGAAATAAACACTTTTCCAAAAAACAAGCTCTAAATCATGTTTGATGCACTCTGGAAGTTAATTATTTTTCAGTACTGTTTAATCAGGATGTTAGGAACACTGTGGACAGTTTTCAGCAAGTTGCAACATTGAAATACAGAAATAAACACTTTTCTAAAAACAAGCTTCAAATTATGTTGAAATACAGAAATTGACATTTTTCCAAAAACAAGCTCCAAATCATGTTGAAATACAGAAATAAACACTTTTCCATAAACAAGCTCTAAATCATGTTTGATGCACTCTGGAAGTTAATTTTTTTTCAGTACTGTTAAAATCAGGATGTTAGGAACACTGTGGACAGTTTTCAGCAAGTTGCAACATTGAAATACAGAAATAAACACTTTTCCAAAAACAAGCTCCAAATCATGTTGAAATACAGAAATAAACACTTTTCCATAAACAAGCTCTAAATCATGTTTGATGCACTCTGGAAGTTAATTTTATTTCAGTACTGTTTAATCAGGATGTTAGGAACACTGTGGACAGTTTTCAGCAAGTTGCAACATTGAAATACAGAAATAAACACTTTTCCAAAAACAAGCTCCAAATCATGTTGAAATACAGAAATTGACACTTTTCCAAAAACAAGCTCTAAATCATGTTGAAAAACAGAAATAAGCACTTTTCAAAAACAAGCTTTAAATCATGTTGAAATACAGAAATTGACACTTTTCCAAAAACAAGCTCCAAATCATGTTGAAATACAGAAATAAACACTTTTCCATAAACAAGCTCTAATTCATGTTTGATGCACTCTGGAAGTTAATTTTTTTTCAGTACTGTTTAATCAGGATGTTAGGAACACTGTGGACAGTTTTCAGCAAGTTGCAACATTGAAATTCAGAAATAAACACTTTTCCAAAAAACAAGCTCTAAATCATGTTTGATGCACTCTGGAAGTTAATTATTTTTCAGTACTGTTTAATCAGGATGTTAGGAACACTGTGGACAGTTTTCAGCAAGTTGCAACATTGAAATACAGAAATAAACACTTTTCCAAAAACAAGCTCCAAATCATGTTGAAATACAGAAATTGACACTTTTCCATAAACAAGCTCTAAATCATGTTTGATGCACTCTGGAAGTTAATTTTTTTTCAGTACTCTTTAATCAGGATGTTAGGAACACTGTGGAGAGTTTTCAGCAAGTTGCAACATTGAAATACAGAAATAAACACTTTTCCAAAAACAAGCTCTAAATCATGTTGAAAAACAGAAATAAGCACTTTTCAAAAACAAGCTTTAAATCATGTTGAAATACAGAAATTGACACTTTTCCAAAAACAAGCTCCAAATCATGTTGAAATACAGAAATAAACACTTTTCCATAAACAAGCTCTAAATCATGTTTGATGCACTCTGGAAGTTAATTTTTTTTCAGTACTGTTTAATCAGGATGTTAGGAACACTGTGGACAGTTTTCAGCAAGTTGCAACATTGAAATACAGAAATAAACACTTTTCCAAAAACAAGCTCTAAATCATGTTGAAAAACAGAAATAAGCACTTTTCAAAAACAAGCTTTAAATCATGTTGAAATACAGAAATTGACACTTTTCCAAAAACAAGCTCCAAATCATGTTGAAATACAGAAATAAACACTTTTCCATAAACAAGCTCTAAATCATGTTTGATGCACTCTGGAAGTTAATTTTTTTTCAGTACTGTTTAATCAGGATGTTAGGAACACTGTGGACAGTTTTCAGCAAGTTGCAACATTGAAATTCAGAAATAAACACTTTTCCAAAAAACAAGCTCTAAATCATGTTTGATGCACTCTGGAAGTTAATTATTTTTCAGTACTGTTTAATCAGGATGTTAGGAACACTGTGGACAGTTTTCAGCAAGTTGCAACATTGAAATACAGAAATAAACACTTTTCTAAAAACAAGCTTCAAATTATGTTGAAATACAGAAATTGACATTTTTCCAAAAACAAGCTCCAAATCATGTTGAAATACAGAAATAAACACTTTTCCATAAACAAGCTCTAAATCATGTTTGATGCACTCTGGAAGTTAATTTTTTTTCAGTACTGTTAAAATCAGGATGTTAGGAACACTGTGGACAGTTTTCAGCAAGTTGCAACATTGAAATACAGAAATAAACACTTTTCCAAAAACAAGCTCCAAATCATGTTGAAATACAGAAATAAACACTTTTCCATAAACAAGCTCTAAATCATGTTTGATGCACTCTGGAAGTTAATTTTATTTCAGTACTGTTTAATCAGGATGTTAGGAACACTGTGGACAGTTTTCAGCAAGTTGCAACATTGAAATACAGAAATAAACACTTTTCCAAAAACAAGCTCCAAATCATGTTGAAATACAGAAATTGACACTTTTCCAAAAACAAGCTCTAAATCATGTTGAAAAACAGAAATAAGCACTTTTCAAAAACAAGCTTTAAATCATGTTGAAATACAGAAATTGACACTTTTCCAAAAACAAGCTCCAAATCATGTTGAAATACAGAAATAAACACTTTTCCATAAACAAGCTCTAATTCATGTTTGATGCACTCTGGAAGTTAATTTTTTTTCAGTACTGTTTAATCAGGATGTTAGGAACACTGTGGACAGTTTTCAGCAAGTTGCAACATTGAAATTCAGAAATAAACACTTTTCCAAAAAACAAGCTCTAAATCATGTTTGATGCACTCTGGAAGTTAATTATTTTTCAGTACTGTTTAATCAGGATGTTAGGAACACTGTGGACAGTTTTCAGCAAGTTGCAACATTGAAATACAGAAATAAACACTTTTCTAAAAACAAGCTTCAAATTATGTTGAAATACAGAAATTGACATTTTTCCAAAAACAAGCTCCAAATCATGTTGAAATACAGAAATAAACACTTTTCCATAAACAAGCTCTAAATCATGTTTGATGCACTCTGGAAGTTAATTTTTTTTCAGTACTGTTAAAATCAGGATGTTAGGAACACTGTGGACAGTTTTCAGCAAGTTGCAACATTGAAATACAGAAATAAACACTTTTCCAAAAACAAGCTCCAAATCATGTTGAAATACAGAAATAAACACTTTTCCATAAACAAGCTCTAAATCATGTTTGATGCACTCTGGAAGTTAATTTTATTTCAGTACTGTTTAATCAGGATGTTAGGAACACTGTGGACAGTTTTCAGCAAGTTGCAACATTGAAATACAGAAATAAACACTTTTCCAAAAACAAGCTCCAAATCATGTTGAAATACAGAAATTAACACTTTTCCAAAAACAAGCTCTAAATCATGTTGAAATACAGAAATAAACACTTTTCCAAAAACAAGCTCCAAATCATGTTGAAATACAGAAATTAACACTTTTCCAAAAACAAGCTCCAAATCATGTTGAAATACAGAAATAAACACTTTTCCATAAACAAGCTCTAAATCATGTTTGATGCACTCTGGAAGTTAATTTTTTTTCAGTACTGTTAAAATCAGGATGTTAGGAACACTGTGGACAGTTTTCAGCAAGTTGCAACATTGAAATACAGAAATAAACACTTTTCCAAAAACAAGCTCCAAATCATGTTGAAATACAGAAATAAACACTTTTCCATAAACAAGCTCTAAATCATGTTTGATGCACTCTGGAAGTTAATTTTATTTCAGTACTGTTTAATCAGGATGTTAGGAACACTGTGGACAGTTTTCAGCAAGTTGCAACATTGAAATACAGAAATAAACACTTTTCCAAAAACAAGCTCCAAATCATGTTGAAATACAGAAATTGACACTTTTCCAAAAACAAGCTCTAAATCATGTTGAAAAACAGAAATAAGCACTTTTCAAAAACAAGCTTTAAATCATGTTGAAATACAGAAATTGACACTTTTCCAAAAACAAGCTCCAAATCATGTTGAAATACAGAAATAAACACTTTTCCATAAACAAGCTCTAATTCATGTTTGATGCACTCTGGAAGTTAATTTTTTTTCAGTACTGTTTAATCAGGATGTTAGGAACACTGTGGACAGTTTTCAGCAAGTTGCAACATTGAAATTCAGAAATAAACACTTTTCCAAAAAACAAGCTCTAAATCATGTTTGATGCACTCTGGAAGTTAATTATTTTTCAGTACTGTTTAATCAGGATGTTAGGAACACTGTGGACAGTTTTCAGCAAGTTGCAACATTGAAATACAGAAATAAACACTTTTCCAAAAACAAGCTCCAAATCATGTTGAAATACAGAAATTGACACTTTTCCATAAACAAGCTCTAAATCATGTTTGATGCACTCTGGAAGTTAATTTTTTTTCAGTACTCTTTAATCAGGATGTTAGGAACACTGTGGAGAGTTTTCAGCAAGTTGCAACATTGAAATACAGAAATAAACACTTTTCCAAAAACAAGCTCTAAATCATGTTGAAAAACAGAAATAAGCACTTTTCAAAAACAAGCTTTAAATCATGTTGAAATACAGAAATTGACACTTTTCCAAAAACAAGCTCCAAATCATGTTGAAATACAGAAATAAACACTTTTCCATAAACAAGCTCTAAATCATGTTTGATGCACTCTGGAAGTTAATTTTTTTTCAGTACTGTTTAATCAGGATGTTAGGAACACTGTGGACAGTTTTCAGCAAGTTGCAACATTGAAATACAGAAATAAACACTTTTCCAAAAACAAGCTCTAAATCATGTTGAAAAACAGAAATAAGCACTTTTCAAAAACAAGCTTTAAATCATGTTGAAATACAGAAATTGACACTTTTCCAAAAACAAGCTCCAAATCATGTTGAAATACAGAAATAAACACTTTTCCATAAACAAGCTCTAAATCATGTTTGATGCACTCTGGAAGTTAATTTTTTTTCAGTACTGTTTAATCAGGATGTTAGGAACACTGTGGACAGTTTTCAGCAAGTTGCAACATTGAAATTCAGAAATAAACACTTTTCCAAAAAACAAGCTCTAAATCATGTTTGATGCACTCTGGAAGTTAATTATTTTTCAGTACTGTTTAATCAGGATGTTAGGAACACTGTGGACAGTTTTCAGCAAGTTGCAACATTGAAATACAGAAATAAACACTTTTCTAAAAACAAGCTTCAAATTATGTTGAAATACAGAAATTGACATTTTTCCAAAAACAAGCTCCAAATCATGTTGAAATACAGAAATAAACACTTTTCCATAAACAAGCTCTAAATCATGTTTGATGCACTCTGGAAGTTAATTTTTTTTCAGTACTGTTAAAATCAGGATGTTAGGAACACTGTGGACAGTTTTCAGCAAGTTGCAACATTGAAATACAGAAATAAACACTTTTCCAAAAACAAGCTCCAAATCATGTTGAAATACAGAAATAAACACTTTTCCATAAACAAGCTCTAAATCATGTTTGATGCACTCTGGAAGTTAATTTTATTTCAGTACTGTTTAATCAGGATGTTAGGAACACTGTGGACAGTTTTCAGCAAGTTGCAACATTGAAATACAGAAATAAACACTTTTCCAAAAACAAGCTCCAAATCATGTTGAAATACAGAAATTGACACTTTTCCAAAAACAAGCTCTAAATCATGTTGAAAAACAGAAATAAGCACTTTTCAAAAACAAGCTTTAAATCATGTTGAAATACAGAAATTGACACTTTTCCAAAAACAAGCTCCAAATCATGTTGAAATACAGAAATAAACACTTTTCCATAAACAAGCTCTAATTCATGTTTGATGCACTCTGGAAGTTAATTTTTTTTCAGTACTGTTTAATCAGGATGTTAGGAACACTGTGGACAGTTTTCAGCAAGTTGCAACATTGAAATTCAGAAATAAACACTTTTCCAAAAAACAAGCTCTAAATCATGTTTGATGCACTCTGGAAGTTAATTATTTTTCAGTACTGTTTAATCAGGATGTTAGGAACACTGTGGACAGTTTTCAGCAAGTTGCAACATTGAAATACAGAAATAAACACTTTTCTAAAAACAAGCTTCAAATTATGTTGAAATACAGAAATTGACATTTTTCCAAAAACAAGCTCCAAATCATGTTGAAATACAGAAATAAACACTTTTCCATAAACAAGCTCTAAATCATGTTTGATGCACTCTGGAAGTTAATTTTTTTTCAGTACTGTTAAAATCAGGATGTTAGGAACACTGTGGACAGTTTTCAGCAAGTTGCAACATTGAAATACAGAAATAAACACTTTTCCAAAAACAAGCTCCAAATCATGTTGAAATACAGAAATAAACACTTTTCCATAAACAAGCTCTAAATCATGTTTGATGCACTCTGGAAGTTAATTTTATTTCAGTACTGTTTAATCAGGATGTTAGGAACACTGTGGACAGTTTTCAGCAAGTTGCAACATTGAAATACAGAAATAAACACTTTTCCAAAAACAAGCTCCAAATCATGTTGAAATACAGAAATTAACACTTTTCCAAAAACAAGCTCTAAATCATGTTGAAATACAGAAATAAACACTTTTCCAAAAACAAGCTCCAAATCATGTTGAAATACAGAAATTAACACTTTTCCAAAAACAAGCTCCAAATCATGTTGAAATACAGAAATAAACACTTTTCCATAAACAAGCTCTAAATCATGTTTGATGCACTCTGGAAGTTAATTTTTTTTCAGTACTGTTAAAATCAGGATGTTAGGAACACTGTGGACAGTTTTCAGCAAGTTGCAACATTGAAATACAGAAATAAACACTTTTCCAAAAACAAGCTCCAAATCATGTTGAAATACAGAAATAAACACTTTTCCATAAACAAGCTCTAAATCATGTTTGATGCACTCTGGAAGTTAATTTTATTTCAGTACTGTTTAATCAGGATGTTAGGAACACTGTGGACAGTTTTCAGCAAGTTGCAACATTGAAATACAGAAATAAACACTTTTCCAAAAACAAGCTCCAAATCATGTTGAAATACAGAAATTGACACTTTTCCAAAAACAAGCTCTAAATCATGTTGAAAAACAGAAATAAGCACTTTTCAAAAACAAGCTTTAAATCATGTTGAAATACAGAAATTGACACTTTTCCAAAAACAAGCTCCAAATCATGTTGAAATACAGAAATAAACACTTTTCCATAAACAAGCTCTAATTCATGTTTGATGCACTCTGGAAGTTAATTTTTTTTCAGTACTGTTTAATCAGGATGTTAGGAACACTGTGGACAGTTTTCAGCAAGTTGCAACATTGAAATTCAGAAATAAACACTTTTCCAAAAAACAAGCTCTAAATCATGTTTGATGCACTCTGGAAGTTAATTATTTTTCAGTACTGTTTAATCAGGATGTTAGGAACACTGTGGACAGTTTTCAGCAAGTTGCAACATTGAAATACAGAAATAAACACTTTTCCAAAAACAAGCTCCAAATCATGTTGAAATACAGAAATTGACACTTTTCCATAAACAAGCTCTAAATCATGTTTGATGCACTCTGGAAGTTAATTTTTTTTCAGTACTCTTTAATCAGGATGTTAGGAACACTGTGGAGAGTTTTCAGCAAGTTGCAACATTGAAATACAGAAATAAACACTTTTCCAAAAACAAGCTCTAAATCATGTTGAAAAACAGAAATAAGCACTTTTCAAAAACAAGCTTTAAATCATGTTGAAATACAGAAATTGACACTTTTCCAAAAACAAGCTCCAAATCATGTTGAAATACAGAAATAAACACTTTTCCATAAACAAGCTCTAAATCATGTTTGATGCACTCTGGAAGTTAATTTTTTTTCAGTACTGTTTAATCAGGATGTTAGGAACACTGTGGACAGTTTTCAGCAAGTTGCAACATTGAAATACAGAAATAAACACTTTTCCAAAAACAAGCTCTAAATCATGTTGAAAAACAGAAATAAGCACTTTTCAAAAACAAGCTTTAAATCATGTTGAAATACAGAAATTGACACTTTTCCAAAAACAAGCTCCAAATCATGTTGAAATACAGAAATAAACACTTTTCCATAAACAAGCTCTAAATCATGTTTGATGCACTCTGGAAGTTAATTTTTTTTCAGTACTGTTTAATCAGGATGTTAGGAACACTGTGGACAGTTTTCAGCAAGTTGCAACATTGAAATTCAGAAATAAACACTTTTCCAAAAAACAAGCTCTAAATCATGTTTGATGCACTCTGGAAGTTAATTATTTTTCAGTACTGTTTAATCAGGATGTTAGGAACACTGTGGACAGTTTTCAGCAAGTTGCAACATTGAAATACAGAAATAAACACTTTTCTAAAAACAAGCTTCAAATTATGTTGAAATACAGAAATTGACATTTTTCCAAAAACAAGCTCCAAATCATGTTGAAATACAGAAATAAACACTTTTCCATAAACAAGCTCTAAATCATGTTTGATGCACTCTGGAAGTTAATTTTTTTTCAGTACTGTTAAAATCAGGATGTTAGGAACACTGTGGACAGTTTTCAGCAAGTTGCAACATTGAAATACAGAAATAAACACTTTTCCAAAAACAAGCTCCAAATCATGTTGAAATACAGAAATAAACACTTTTCCATAAACAAGCTCTAAATCATGTTTGATGCACTCTGGAAGTTAATTTTATTTCAGTACTGTTTAATCAGGATGTTAGGAACACTGTGGACAGTTTTCAGCAAGTTGCAACATTGAAATACAGAAATAAACACTTTTCCAAAAACAAGCTCCAAATCATGTTGAAATACAGAAATTGACACTTTTCCAAAAACAAGCTCTAAATCATGTTGAAAAACAGAAATAAGCACTTTTCAAAAACAAGCTTTAAATCATGTTGAAATACAGAAATTGACACTTTTCCAAAAACAAGCTCCAAATCATGTTGAAATACAGAAATAAACACTTTTCCATAAACAAGCTCTAATTCATGTTTGATGCACTCTGGAAGTTAATTTTTTTTCAGTACTGTTTAATCAGGATGTTAGGAACACTGTGGACAGTTTTCAGCAAGTTGCAACATTGAAATTCAGAAATAAACACTTTTCCAAAAAACAAGCTCTAAATCATGTTTGATGCACTCTGGAAGTTAATTATTTTTCAGTACTGTTTAATCAGGATGTTAGGAACACTGTGGACAGTTTTCAGCAAGTTGCAACATTGAAATACAGAAATAAACACTTTT
>NW_026602168.1:0-23725 GCF_029448725.1 Salvelinus fontinalis | reverse complement strand
CTCTCTCACTATGTACACGACACTCTCCCAGCGATCAGCCAGTTTCTTCTTGCCCCTCTCCCCCTTATTAGCAAGTAGAACTCTGTCTCCCTTCTGCATCGAGTGACCCTTAGACCGTCTGTTGTAGACCTCGGCTTGTCTCTTTTGTTGCTTACTGGCATGCTGCTGGGCCAATGTGTAACGGCTTTCCTCTTCCTCTTCATCCGAAGAGGAGGAGCAGGGATTGAACCAAAATGCAGCGTTTTGATACGACATGATTTTTAATTAACAAAACAGAAAACACGACGAACACTTGAATAGTTACAAAACAATAAACGACGTAGACAGACCTGAACGACGAACTCACATGAAACACGAAGAACGCATGAACAGGAAAACTGACTACATAAAACGAACGAACAAACAACACCGAAAACAGTCCCGTGTGGCGTAACATACACAGACACTGACACAGGAGACAACCACCCACAAACAAACAGTGTGAAAACACCTACCTTAATATGGCTCTCAATCAGAGGAAATGAAAACCACCTGCCTCTAATTGAGAGTCATATCAGGTCACCCTATTAACCAACATAGAAACACATAACATAGACTACCCACCCAAACTCACACCCTGACCGTCAAACACATACAAAATAACAGAAAACCGGTCAGGAACGTGACACAATGTCATGTCCTCTCTCAGATCATCACCCAGAGACTGGACATCAGCCAGCCTACTGTGTCCCCATCCAACAGCACACTTTCAAACATAACATCTACCGGCAACCTAGGGGTGCGTCCGAACATCAAGAAGAAGGGTGGAAACCCAGTAGTCATGTGAACAGTGCAGTTATAGGAGAATGTCAATGTGTTCAACATCTGAGGCCATTTAGCCTTGGACCTAGCTGGCAGAGCTCTAATCATCCCACCCAGTGTGCGATTCAGACGTTCTGCTTGACCGTTACCCATGGTGTGGTGTGGTGTGGGACTTTTCAACACCAGATAACTGAAGTAATTCTGCAATAAGTGAACTCTCAAAGTTAGCACCCCTGTCAGAATGGATACAATCAGCAAACCCATATATGCAGAATAAATAATTCCAGAGAACATGAGCAACAGTCTTAGCAGACTGGTTTGGTCATGGATACGCACAGGCCAGCTTAGTAAAGTGATCAGTCACTACTAACACATCAATAGACTTGTTGCTTGAATCTTCTGCAGTCCAGAAATCAATACACACAAGTTCTAAAGGTGCCGTTGTCACAATGGAGACAAGTGGAGCTCTTGCTTCAGGCTCAGGTGCTTTACTCAACACACATCTCTTACAGTGGGCCACGCATTCCTTGACATCCTTCTCCATAGATTCCCAGTAAAACCGCTGTCTTGTGAGCCAAAATGTGCGCTGCTGACCCTGATGACCAGCATCATCATGAACTCCCTTCAACACAAGGCCTCTCAAAGACACAGGTACGACATACTGGAATATTTTCTTCTTACTCACTGGGTGTTTTGAGACACGATACAGAATTCCTAACCGCGTGGTGAGTTTTCCCCACTGTCTTAGAGTATAAACTGTTTCTTTAGCTTCAAAGACACGCTCTCTCCTAGATGGGCGCCGGCCTCTATCTACAAAGAACATGACTCTGCTGATGATAGGATCCAGTGACTGGTTATCATACAGCTCCTTGTGTGTAAGGACAGGTAAAAGGGCTCGGACCCATGGACTTCAACTTCTCAAGGTGCTGCACATGTGAAACTGCCCTCACTGTGGCACCATCATCCCATCAGCGATGGGCATGGAGGACAGCAGACACCTCTTCACAGGAAACCAACCCACTGACATCGTCTCCAGCCCTACTCAACTCACTCACAGGAGCCATAGACGTTCTACAGCCAGCCTCGGGCTGCTCACAGGAGAGGCGGAACATGTCTTGTACATCATCCACTCGAAGACCTCTGGCTTCCTCCAGCAGGACATCATATGGAATTCTTGTCAGTCAGTGCAGAACTTTGGAGCGGACAAATGGCTCTCTGCTCAAAGCATCAGCAACGATATTCTTGGGCCCTGGTATGCACTGGATATCATAATCAAAGGGTGCCAGCTTTGCAACCCATCTCTGCTCGCATGCATAAAGTCTCGGCTTTGTAAGAATATATATATATATTTTTTATTTAATTTTAATTTTATCCCCTTATCTCCCCAATTTTTGTTGTATCTAATCGCTAGTAATTACTATCTTGTCTCATCGCTCCAACTCCCGTACGGGCTCGGGAGAGACGAAGGTCGAAAGCCATGCGTCCTCCGAAGCACAACGCAACCAAGCCGCACTGCTTCGTAACACAGCGCTCCTCCAACCCGGAAGCCAGCCTCACCAATGTGTCGGAGGAAACATCGTGCACCTGGCCCCCTTGGTTAGCACGCACTGCGCCCGGCCCGCCACAGGAGTCGCTGGAGCGCGATGAGACAAGGATATCCCTACCGGCCTCTTTCTGCCCTTGCCTCTCCTAGGCTTCTTCTGACCTGTAGTCAGCTGAAACAATGGCCTAGCAACCATGGAACAATTCTCAATGTAGTGTTGATAGTATACTACCATACCAAGGAAAGAACAGATTTTGCTAGGAGAGGGAGTGACACCATCAGCTTCCATCATCTCACTCTCAGTCATATTTAAAATGGTTTGAACCTTAGCAGGGTCAGTGGCTACGCCCTCCTGAGAAAGGATGTGTCTACTTTATTCTCTCTGATGTGGCACAAAAACTTAACAGACCTCCTCAAAAACTTGCACTTAGACAGAGACAGTTTATAAGATTGTGCTCCTGCAACCGCCGAAAAACCATCTCAAGTCTCTGCAGACTCTCTTCCTCCGTCTTAGCAAAAACCATCAGATCATCCAAATAGCAAAGGAGACTTAGAAAGTTTTGGTCCCCAAAGATGGTCAGCATCATTCTCATAAAAGTAGCTTGGCTGTTGCAAAGGCCTTGAGGTAAACGATTGTACTCGTGCAGACCTAATGGAAAGGAAAAGGCAGTGTATTTCTTATCCTCTTCATGCAGTGGCACATTGTAGTACCCTGACTGTAACGGTACTCGTCCTCGTCTAATGACGAGTATTAAAGATCGGACCAATGTGCAGCATGGTAAGTGTCCATTTTAATGAAGTCCAACTGAACACTGAATGAAAATACAACAAAAGAGCATGAACGAGTCTGAAACAGTTCTGTAACAACTACCCACAACCCATAGTGGGATAACAGGCTACCTAAGTATGATTCTCAATCAGAGACAACGATCAACAGCTGCCTCTGATTGAGAACCATACCAGGCCAAACACAGAAATACAAAGCCTTGACTACAAAACATAGAATGCCCACCCCAACTCACGCCCTGACCAAACTAACACAGATACATAAGAAAGGAACTAAGGTCAGGACGTGACACTGACGTCAAGTCCATTGTACTGAAGAAGGCATTACCTCCCAGTGCAGCCAGTACATCAGCCTGATGAGGCAGGTTTTGAGCATCCTTTACTGTGCAGGCATTTAACCTCTACTTCATCACCCTCCCGGATCCGGGATCCTCCTTATCAAAAAAGCTGACTAGCATAGCCTAGCCTAACGGGACAGGGATATCATATAATATAATTTCATGAAATCACAAGTCCAATACAACAAACAGCGAAAACACAATATGTATTTCTATTAGCTAACCACAATAGCCAAACACACAACCGCATATTTTCACCATGTTTCCACCGCATAGGTAGCTTTCACAAAACCGACAAAATGGAGATAAAATTAGTCACTAACCAAGAAACAACTTCATCAGATGACAGTCTTATAACATGTTATACAATACATTTATGTTTTGTTCGAAAATGTGCATATTTGAGGTATAAATCATAGTTTTACATTGCAGCCACCATCAAAAATAGCACCAAAGCAGCCAGAATAATTACAGAGAGCAACGTGAAATACCTAAATACTCATCATAAAACATTTATGAAAAATACATGGTGTACAGCAAATGAAAGATAAACATCTTCTGAATCCAGCCAATATTTCCGATTTTTTAAGTGTTTTACAGCGAAAACACAATATAGCATTATATTAGCGTACCACAATAGCCAACCACACAACCGAATTCATTCACCGCAAAGGTAGCGATCGCAAAAAAACAGCAAAAGATATCAAATTATTCACTAACCTTGACAAACTTCATCAGATGAATGTCCTATAACATCATGTTACACAATAGATATATGTTTTGTTCGAAAATGTGCATATTTAGCAGTACAAATCGTGGTTTTACAATGTGAATACGTAGCCAAACTCACTCACCTCATCTAATCAAAGAACTCATCATAAAAAATACATGTTGTACAGCAAATGAAAGATACACTAGTTCTTAATGCAATCGACGTGTTAGGATTCTAAAAATAACTTTAGTACGACATATAGCTTACGTTATAGCGAGACAGTGCCTGCAATGAGGGCGGAAAATAGTACTAAACATTTTCCACAGAAATACGAAATAACATCATAAATGGTTTCTACTTTTGCTGAGCTTCCATCAGAATCTTGTACAAGGAGTCCTTTGTCCAGAATAATCGTTGTTTGGTGTTAGAATGTCCTCTTCTCCTGTCGAATTAATTATCGCAACATATCACCACATAAAGTTGTTAATGACATGCAGTCAAATAAAATCTTTAGAATCAAACAAAGATACATACTGTAAATAGATACATTTTACTTTGATATTAGAGTATTAGTTCCATATTAAGTATCAATAGCATATGGTTATTATTCTTACCTGGTGCTGTGCCTGGCTTCACTTGAGAATAGACTGAATCTGCCTCAGGTGGGGTTGATGTTTCTGTAAGGGGTGAGGATAAAACATCAGAATAATATAACAGTTATATACAGAATATTATGCAGCTAGTCAATATGGGGTCAGATGTGTGAGGTTATGATAGGGGGAATATGGAAGGAGGAATATCTAGTCTTACATTTCTTCCTCTTGGCTTTGGCCTTCTGTTTAAGGTCAACCTCAGCATAGGTCACATCAACAGGTTCAGTTGCTGCTGAAAATTGACATTTCCAGTCAACAAATGAAGGAAGTAGCTTATTGCATATTCTGCATCTATATTGAAACTCAAAAATCGCACATTTAGATTTCAATGACTGCCAACCTATAGAATGAGTCTTAACTGTGGTCTTCCCTGTCTTGACCTCAGAATAGACTGGACTTTCTGTTGGATCAGCTGGCATTTCAGAAGAGGAGGAGGAGGAGAGAATTTGTACGTTTCTATCAAATTTGATGAGTAAAAAACACTGCTACATGGTGTATTAATTTGTGACAGTTGAGTATTACTTTTCTTTTTCTTGTCCAACCTTTTGAGTTGAATCTGTGCGTACGTCACTTCACTTGATCCAGTAGTAGCAGCACCAGCATCTGAAATATACAGGTAATACACTAATATCTCTACTTAGTGTTAGTATGTTAGTCATATTAAACATATGAAGAGCAACAACAACTATATACTGTATTCATGCTTAACTTAATATAGTGTACAGTACCGCTGTCATTACTGTCAGAGGGAGTGATTGTATAATAGATGTTAGCGCCACCTGTTGGTCAAAGAAGAGCGAGATAGATTAATTGGAGGGTTTTCCCTTAGCTTGCCTAGGGACATAGAGTACGGTAACATGTTGTATACAAAGTGGATGGTGATAAGTCAGTATGTGAAGTTACAGAGAGGATAGAGTGGTCTGGACTAAGAGACTGACCCTGCTGCAGATGTGTAAACCCAGCATCAGGAGCCTATCCCTGGGTAGATCCTTGGTCCTGTTGGGGGTCCAGGTTGGTCCTCTGGGGCTGGGGGGG
Source organism: Salvelinus fontinalis (assembly GCF_029448725.1). Taxonomy (NCBI): domain Eukaryota; kingdom Metazoa; phylum Chordata; class Actinopteri; order Salmoniformes; family Salmonidae; genus Salvelinus; species Salvelinus fontinalis. The sequence goes on along the minus strand of NW_026602168.1, from coordinate 17,857 downwards.
CCTACAGGGAGAAAGATAGCCATGAAACACACAGATTAGATGTTACTGTATGAAAAGGAACGTAGTTGAAAGACATGTGTACTCGTGATAATATTCTGTTTCAACATGAACCTGTAATGAGAAATGCATATTATAATACTGTTTTAAACTTTTGTAATTAGACATTTTTCTCCTTAACATGAACCAAAAAGTTAAATGAGAAATTATAAAAGTCTCACCTTTGGCCTTTTTATATTGACACAGCAGTACCAGGAGAATGGCCAGTAGAACACCAGCAACAACCAGGCCCACAACCACTCCTACTAGGACTGATGTAGAGGGTCCAGGAGTTACGCCTGGAGAGAGAACATCAAATCATCATCAGGTTCTGAGGTAGTTGTAGAAAATAAATAAAGTAGTGGACAAAGCAAAACATTACTACACATTTCTACACAGACACGTACACACACACAACATCATCCACAGTGATAGTGACTAGATCACTAATAATTGATTATGTGGGTCTGGACTGGATCTCTCCCTGACACCAGTAGAGACCCTGGTCAGACTCAGCAGCCCTACTGATGGTGAAGGTGGCTCCTGTTGTAGTGTGTCTGCTAGACAAGGTCACTACTTTCTTAGTGTTGTCTTTGTACCATGTATACCTCCAGCCACTGTCAGACCCCACTGAACACATCAGAGTTACTGTCTCTCCAGTGTCTGCAGGGTTTGGATTTAGTCAGTGTAGTTTCAGGAAGAGCTAAGGAAACACAGACCAGAATGTAACATCTGGATACATGCTTGGTCATTTAAAATTATTTATCTGTTGAAGTTAAGTTTTGATGAACGTTGAGTTTACATACTGTAGGGGTGTTAGAATTGACAGTGTTTACAGTATGGTATTTACATTAACCCTCCTTGGCTCAGAATTCAGAAAGTCCAGATAGTGATTGAAGATAAATAATGAACTCACCAGTGACGTGGAGAGGTAAAATGAGATATGAATTTTGGGGCGGTCTTGTCCTTGTCCCCTCACTGGTTCTGACCAGCCTGGTCAGAGAGAGAGATGGTGGTGGTTTTACTGGTCTGACCTGAAATCTGTTCTTTATTTATTAACCAGTGGTAAGTCCAGCCTGTGAAGTCTGATATGTCACAATGCAGCTTCTATCAGATACAGAGGTACCAAACTCTGGAATTCTTATCTTCACATTGTCAAAACCTCATCATCCCTCAATAACTTCAAGCGAAGACTTGGGGTCAGCCTGATGAACCAAACTACCCAATAATCCCCTTCATGTAGCCTAACTCTCACTCACACACACAAACACATGTACCCACATATAATCAAATATGTTTTTGTTTTTTACTGAATATATTATCTACACTTATAATTAATATGCTTTGTTTAACTGATTGTTTAACTGATTGAACAAAGTTTTTTTTTTTACTTATATTTGTGGTGTGGTTTTCATATCAGCTATTTTGGGCTTCTAACCTCAATAAATAAAATATAGATGATATTAGATAGATAGATAGATAGATAGATAGATAGATAGATAGATAGATAGATAGATAGATAGATAGATAGTGTAGGCCTCCCCTCAAACCGTTGCTAAGTTGTCAGGTGGCAAGCCTAGAGAACTAACCTTAGTTGTATTTACCTTGTTGTGTGTAGAGTTTGAGACACTGTGTGAAGAAACAAGGTAAACATCTGGGGTTTCTTATCGCCCCCTTCAGGACAGACCTGTAACTACTCCACTATCTCTTGGTACACAATATAGAAACTAAGATGTGATTGGTCACATAGCAACAACATAACCCCTCAGTCTCCTGGGTCTGTCCCCTTATTCCTTCCTCTCTCTATGTCATCATATTAGTTTTTATTATATGTTTCTCAGGCTCATGCTACAACCTGATTAAAACCTGTAGTGACCAACAACTCCATTTCTCTGCAGTCAGAAAACACATTGTAACCAAACAACGTCATCATCAGTTGCCACATTTATTGGGCCTATATGACATACTTCATATTCTATGAATGAAACATGTTCTCGTCCAATAAAGGAAATAGTTAGCTAACAATATTCAAAATACAGAGAAATATATTAATCATCATCATCGCAGAGTTGCACATGAAGTGTACTCCATTCTAAGTCTCTGGCAAGTCTTCCGGAACCCTACAGTTCCTGTGGCTGTGACACGAATGGGGCTTTGACAGAATTAGAAAGGTACAGATGCATAAAGAGAAACAGACAAAATAGCATCTGATGTCATGTTCATCTCTACAAAACTTCCTGTTACTGTAAAAGTAAATGGACACATCAGATCTGTGGTCTTTTTGTGGGAGGAATAGATAACTGTAGTATGTATCAGAGAAGAAACTTAGTGTATAAAACATATTTGTACAAAAAGTGAAGTCAATATTATATTTATCATACCTGGTCATGTTGACATGTTCAGTACAATCTTTAATGTCACTAAGAGAGGTGTCAAAGGTTTGACGTCATGGCATGTTTAACATTTGGTTTATGTTGTAGCTATTTGGAGGTCAACTGCATGTAGATGTTCTTGAGTTACAGTCTGTCAACTGTTCAAAGTAATAACCCAGGAAAGTAGTGATCACAGTGGTAGATCGAATGTAAAAGAGAAATTAATAAGTGAACTACAGAAAATGTATGCTGCAAGAACAATGTCATTCTTCTCTCTGACAAGGACATACATCCCTGCACAACTTTTCATGTGTCCTCATCAGCAAAACGACTAGGTTTTCACAGGCTTTTGCATATGACTACAACCATTTCTCTATGTGACTCTCTCTGATCAGAATCACACAGCGCCTTCCTTCACAACCCCACACTGCTAAAGAGGAAGAGAGCAAACCATGACCCCTCAACTATGACAAACAGGTGACCTAATGTGAAGTTCCTCAGCCTTGTAATTTCATACACTGTGCACTGGAAAAAGTCAAACTGTCACGTTCCTGACCTGTTTTCTCTTGTTTTGTATGTGTTTATTGGTCAGGGCGTGAGTTTTGGGTGGGCAGTCTATGTTTTCTATTTCTATGTTGGGATTTTGGTGTTCGGCCTGGTATGATTCTCAATCAGAGACAGGTGTCTATAGTTGTCACTGATTGAGAATCATACTAAGGCAGCCTGGGTTTCACTTGTGTTTTGTGGGTGTTTGTTCCTGTGGAGGTTTTGTTGCCACACAGGACGGTTTTGGTTTTGTCACGTTGGTTGTTTTTGTAATTTGAATTGTTTTATTGACTTTCATTAAAAGAATGAACACTAACCACTCTGCGTTTTGGTCCACACCTTCTGTCAGCGAGGACAGCCGTAACAGAAACACCCACCACAAGAGGACCAAGCGGAGTGGAGAAGGGCAGCGACAGCAGCAGAGACAGACAGAGGAATGGACATGGGAAGACGTCTTGAACGGCAAGGGTTGCTACACATGGGAGGAGATCCTGGCTGGAAAGGATCGCCTCCCATGGGAACAGCTGGAGGCAGCGAGGAGAGCAGAGGCAACCGGAGAGAGGAACAGAAGGTATGAGGGTACGCGGCTAGCACGGAAGCCCGAGAGGCTCACCCAAAAATTTCTTGGGGGGTGGCTAAAGGGGAGTGTGGCGAAGCCGGGTTGGTTACCTGAGCCAACTCCCCGGGCTTACCGTGGAGTGAGAGGGCGTCGTACTGGTCAGACACGGTGTTATGCGGTAAAGCGCACAGTGTCCCCAGTACGCGTGCTTAGCCCAGTGCGGGCTATTCCACCTTGCCGCACTGGTAGGGCTAGGTTGGGCATCGAGCCGGATGTCATGAAGCCGGCCCAACGTATCTGGCCTCCAGTACGTCTCCTCGGGCCGGCGTACATGGCACCAGCCTTACAGGTGGTGTTCCCGGTTCGCCTGCATAGCCCAGTGCGGGCTATTCCATCTCGCCGCACTGGCAGGGCTACGGGGACCATTCAATCTGGTAAGGTTGGGGAGGCTCGGTGCTCAAGAGCGCGTGTCCTCCTTCACGGTCCGGTAGATCCGGCGCCACCTTCCCACCCCAGCCCAGTACCATCAGTGCCGACACCACGCACCAGGCTTCCAGTGCGTATCCAGAGCCCTGTTCCTCCTCCACGCACTCTCCCTGTGGTGCATGTCTCCAGCCCAGTGCCTCCAGTTCCGGCACCACGCACCAGGCCTACTGTGCGCCTCAGCAGGTTAGAGTCGGCCGTCTTCCCAACGCCGCCTGCGCTGTCTGCCTTCCCAGCGCTGCCCGTCTGTCCCGAGCCTTCCCAGCGCTGCCCGTCTGTCCCGAGCCTTCCCAGCGCTGCCCGTCTGTCCCGAGCCTTCCCAGCGCTGCCCGTCTGTCCCGAGCCTTCCCAGCGCTGCCCGTCTGTCCCGAGCCTTCCCAGCGCTGCCCGTCTGTCCCGAGCCTTCCCAGCGCTGCCCGTCTGTCCCGAGCCTTCCCAGCGCTGCCCGTCTGTCCCGAGCCTTCCCAGCGCTGCCCGTCTGTCCCGAGCCTTCCCAGCGCTGCCCGTCTGTCCCGAGCCTTCCCAGCGCTGCCCGTCTGTCCCGAGCCTTCCCAGCGCTGCCCGTCTGTCCCGAGCCTTCCCAGCGCTGCCCGAACTGTCTGCTTTCCCAGCGCAGTCTGAACTGTCTGCCTGCCCAGCGCTGCCCGTCTGTCCCGAGCCTTCAGAGCCGTCCAGCCAGGACCAGCCAGGGCCGTCCAGCCAGGACCAGCCAGGGCCGTCCAGCCAGGACCAGCCAGGGCCGCCCAGCCAGGACCTGCCAGGGCCGCCCAGCCAGGACCTGCCAGAGCCCCTCAGCCAGGACCTGCCAGAGCCCCTCAGCCAGGACCTGCCAGAGCCCCTCAGCCAGGACCTGCCAGAGTCCCTCAGCCCGGAGCTGCCCCTTATCCCGGTGCTGCCCCTTATCCCGATGCTGCCCCTTCATTTAGGTGGGTTTAGTTGGAGGGTGGTCATTGGGAGGGGGATACGGAAGCGGGGAGTGACTATGGTGGGGTGGGGACCTCGCCCAGAGCCTGAGCCACCACCGTGGTCAGATGCCCACCCAGACCCTCCCCTAGACTTTGTGCTGGTGCGCCCGGAGTTCGCACCTTAAGGGGGGGGTTATGTCACGTTCCTGACCTGTTTTCTCTTGTTTTGTATGTGTTTATTGGTCAGGGCGTGAGTTTTGGGTGGGCAGTCTATGTTTTCTATTTCTATGTTGGGATTTTGGTGTTCGGCCTGGTATGATTCTCAATCAGAGACAGGTGTCTAGTTGTTACTGATTGAGAATCATACTAAGGCAGCCTGGGTTTCACTTGTGTTTGCTCCTGTGGAGGTTTTGTTGCCACACAGGACGGTTTTGGTTTTGTCACGTTGGTTGTTTTTGTATTTTGAATTGTTTTATTGACTTTCATTAAAAGAATGAACACTAACCACTCTGCGTTTTGGTCCACACCTTCTGTCAGCGAGGACAGCCGTAACACAAACTTAACCAATTGCTTAATTAGCATTATTATGCAAGTTGAGTGGACTTTAAAATGACGAGAATTTGAGCCAATCTGTTAGAGTCTTAAAACAACAAACTCTGCTTGAAGTCAGTTTTATTTGAACAAGCTTGTTGAGTAAAATACAAAATTATTCTTTGCTTAAAACGACACCAATCATTATCATTATTCCAGCATGATCTCTTCACAGGTTGATTTTCAGAATGGTTTGTTTCAATACCTGTGTATTTGCATGTACAATGACTGGTTGAGTAATCTTCTGCTACACAAACATAGATAACCTACATTTTTCTAAACTAATCCTATCTGTTACTAGTTGGACTTATTTCACACATTACTGTTATGGCTGTTCCAGTTTATATGATTTAGGTAGTCTCAATAATCAATCTTCTCTACCCCAACAGTCATTCTGAATGCAGGTTGCATGTGACTGAAATGTTAAATAGTTGGATATCCTAACTTTGACTGGATTCCAATAGAAATGACACATCCCTTTGCAAGCCGGCATAATTTGACTAAACCAGGAGTTTCAGACCAGTGTGTTAGGGTGTAACTAGGCCCTCAGGGGCTTTATGATATATGTAATGTGTTGTCATAATGAGTTTAACCTGTCTAGGATGAGGGTGCAGCTAGCGGCACTCCCCCCCCCACCCCCACTGAAAAGGCAGAGCCGCGAAATTCCCCAAAATATTTTTTTAAATATTTAACTTTCACACATTAAAGTCCAATACAGCTAATGAAAGACACAGATCTTGTGAATCCAGCCAACATGTCCGATTTTTAAAATGTTTTACAGGGAAGACACAATATGTAAAGATGTAAATCTATTAGCTAAAAACACATTAGCATAATCCACCATCTTTTATTTGTCCACCAACACCAGTAGCTATCACCAATTCGGCTAAACTAAGATATTTATAGCCCCTAACCAAGAAAAAAACTCATCAGATGACAGTCTGATAACATATTTATGGTATGGGATAGGTTTTGTTAGAAAAATGTGCATATTTCAGTAAAAATAAAAATACACAGCATACACTAATCGAAAGACACAGATCCTGTGAATACAGACAATATTTCAGATTTTCTAAGTGTCTTACAGCGAAAACACAATAAATCGTTATATTAGCATAGCACATGTGCAAACATTACCCCAGCATTAATTCTAGCCAAAGTGAGCGATAACGTAAACATCGCCAAAATATATTATTTTTTTCACTAACCTTCTCAGAATTCTTCAGATGACACCCCTGTAACATCACATTACAACATGCATATACAGTTTGTTCGAAAATGTGCATATTTAGCCACCAAAATCATGGTTAGACAATGGGGAAAGTAGCCCAGCTGGTGAGAAAATGTCCGTGCGCCACATTAGACAGTGATCTACTCGTATACATAAATACTCATAAACGTGACTAAAAAATATAGGGTGGACAGCGATTGATAGACAATTTAATTCTTAATACAATCGCGGAATTACATTTTTTAAATTATCCTGTCACGTTCCTGACCTATTTATGTTAGTTGTTATGTGTGTTAGTTGGTCAGGACGTGAGGTTGGGTGGGCATTCTATGTTTTCTGTTTCTGTGTTGGTTTTTGGGTTACCTGGTATGGCTCTTAATTAGAGGCAGGTGTTTGGCGTTCCTCTAATTAAGAGTCATATTTAGGTAGGCGTTGTCACAGTGTTCGTTGTGGGTGATTGTCTCCTGTGTCAGTATGTATGTTCGTGCCACACGGGACTGTAGCGTTTGTTTGTTTCGTTTCGTTTCGATGTCGTCTGTTTCCTGTACGTGAGTTTATGTTTAGTTATGTAAGTTTATGTTCAGGTTTCGTCAACGTCGTTTTCTTATTTTGTAAGTTTGTTAAAGTGTTTGTTTTCGTGTTGCCATCTTCATCGTTGTTATAAATAAAAAGATGTCTTATTTCCCGCAAGCTGCGTTTTGGTCTGAAGATCCTTCTCTCCTCACCTCGTCTGAGGATGAGGAGAGCGACAGCCGTTACAGAATCACCCACCACGCTAAGACCAAGCGGCAAGGGAAAACTAAACGGAGTAAGGGACAGGAGAGAAAGGAGCAATGGACATGGGATGATGTATTGGACGGAAAGGGTTGCTACACTTGGGAGGAGATCCTGGCTGGTAGGGATCGCCTCCCATGGGAACAGGTGGAGGCACTGAGGAGAGCAGAGGCTACCGGGGAGAGGAACCGGAGCTATGAGGGAACGCGTCTGGCACGGAAGCCAAAAAAGCCCGTAAGTAATTCCCAAAAATTTCTTGGGGGGGGGCTAGGAGGTAGTGGGCCAAGGGCAGGTAGGAGACCTGCGCCCACTTCCCAGGCTTACCGTGGAGAGCGGGAGTACGGGCAGGCGCTGTGTTACGCAGTAGAGCGCACGGTGTCTCCTGTACGAGTGCATAGCCCAGTGCGGGTTATTCCACCTCCCCGCACTGGGAGGGCTAGATTGGGTATTGAGCCAGGTGTCATGAGGCCGGCTCAACGCGTCTGGTCTCCAGTGCGTCTCCTCGGGCCGGCATACATGGCACCTGCCTTACGCATGGTTTCCCCGGTTCGCCTACATAGGCCGGTGCGGGTTATTCCACCTCCCCGCACTGGTCGGGCAACCGGGAGCATTCAACCAGGTAAGGTTGGGCAGGCTCAATGCAAAAGAGTGCCAGTACGTCTCCACGGTCCGGTATTTCCGGCACCACCTCCCCGCCCCAGCCTAGTACCTACAGTGTCTACACTACGCACTAGGCTACCAGTGCGTATCCTGAGCCCTGTTCCTCCTCCACGCACTCTCCCTGTAGTGCGTGTATCTAGCCCGGTGCCTCCAGTTCCGGCCCCACGCACTAAGCTACCAGTGCGTCTCCAGAGCTCTGTACAAACTGTATCTTCTCCCCCTACTAATCCTGATGTGCTTGTCCTCAGCCCGGCGTCACCAGTGCCGGTACCACGCATCAGTTACAGAGTGGGCTTTGAGAATACAGTGTGCCCTGTCCCTGCTCCCCGCACTAGTAGGAAGGTGCTTATCATTAGCACGGTGCCTCCAGTTCCGGCACCACGCACCAGGTCTACAGTGCACCGTATCCGGCCAGAGCCATCCGTCTCCCCAGCGCCATCTGAGCCATCCGTCTCCCCAGCGCCATCTGAGCCATCCGTCTCCCCAGCGCCATCTGAGCCATCCGTCTCCCCAGCGCCATCTGAGCCATCCGTCTCCCCAGCGCCGTCTGAGCCATCCGTCTGCCAGGAGCCTGCAAAGCCGCCCGTCTGCCATGAGCCTGCAAAGCCGCCCGTCTGCCATGAGCCTACAGAGCCGTCAGCCAGACAGGAGCCGCTAGAGCCGTCAGCCAGACAGGAGCCGCTAGAGCCGTCAGCCAGACAGGAGCCGCTAGAGCCGTCAGCCAGACAGGAGCCGCTAGAGCCGTCAGCCAGACAGGATCTGCCAGAGCCGCCAACCAGACAGGATCTGCCAGAGCCGCCAACCAGACAGGATCTGCCAGAGCCGCCAACCAGACAGGATCTGCCAGAGCCGCCAACCAGACAGGATCTGCCAGAGCCGCCAACCAGACAGGATCTGCCAGAGCCGCCAACCAGACAGGATCTGCCAGAGCCGCCAGCGAGCCATGAGCAGCCAGAGCCGTCAGAGAGCCATGAGCAGCCAGAGCCGTCAGAGAGCCATGAGCAGCCAGAGCCGTCAGAGCGCCATGAGCAGCCAGAGCCGTCAGAGCGCCATGAGCAGCCAGAGCCGTCAGAGCGCCATGAGCAGCCAGAGCCGTCAGAGCCTCATGAGCATCGAGAGCCGTCAGCCTGCCATGAGCGTCGAGAGCCGTCAGCCTGCCATGAGCGTCGAGAGCCGTCAGCCTGCCATGAGCGTCGAGAGCCGTCAGCCTGCCATGAGCGTCGAGAGCCGTCAGCCTGCCATGAGCGTCGAGAGCCGTCAGCCTGCCATGAGCGTCGAGAGCCGTCAGCCTGCCATGAGCGTCGAGAGCCGTCAGCCTGCCATGAGCGTCGAGAGCCGTCAGCCAGCCATGAGCGTCGAGATTCGTCAGTCAGCCATGAGCTGCCCTTCAGCCTGAAAAGGCTAGATACCCAGAACTGCCCATCAGTCCAGAGCTGTCTCTCTGTCCGGAGCTGCCTTTCAGTCCGGAGTTGCCCCTCTATCCTGATCTCCCTCTCTATCTTCATCTACCTCTATATTCTTATCTATCCCTATGTCTTGATTTATCTCTCTGTCCCGGTGTTGTCCTTATTAGGTATGTTATTAAGAGGATTTTGTGGGGGAAAAAAGAGGGTGGACATTCTTGGAGGGAGGAAGCTAGGATGGATTATGGTGGGGTGGGAACCGCGCCCGGAGCCTGAGCCACCACCGTGGTTAGATGCCCACCCAGACCCTCCCCTAGACTTTGTGCTGGTGCGTCCGGAGTTCGCACCTTGTGGGGGGGGGGTAATGTCACGTTCCTGACCTATTTATGTTAGTTGTTATGTGTGTTAGTTGGTCAGGACGTGAGGTTGGGTGGGCATTCTATGTTTTCTGTTTCTGTGTTGGTTTTTGGGTTACCTGGTATGGCTCTTAATTAGAGGCAGGTGTTTGGCGTTCCTCTAATTAAGAGTCATATTTAGGTAGGCGTTGTCACAGTGTTCGTTGTGGGTGATTGTCTCCTGTGTCAGTATGTATGTTCGTGCCACACGGGACTGTAGCGTTTGTTTGGTTCGTTTCGTTTCGATGTCGTCTGTTTCCTGTACGTGAGTTTATGTTTAGTTATGTAAGTTTATGTTCAGGTTTCGTCAACGTCGTTTTCTTATTTTGTAAGTTTGTTAAAGTGTTTGTTTTCGTGTTGCCATCTTCATCGTTGTTAAAAATAAAAAGATGGCTTATTTCCCGCAAGCTGCGTTTTGGTCTGAAGATCCTTCTCTCCTCACCTCGTCTGAGGATGAGGGGAGCGACAGCCGTTACATATCCTTACTTTTCAATACAGTTTGCGCCAAGCGAAGCTAGGTCAAAAAACATGGCGTCCTAAGCCACTAACATTTTTCGACAGAAACACGATTTATCATAATAAAAATTTCCTACTTTGAGCTGTTCTTCCATCAGTATCTTGGGCAAAGGATCCTTTCTTGGGTCTAATCGTCTTTTGGTGGAAAGCTGTCCTCTTGCCATGTGGAAATGCCAACTGCGTTCAGCATGAACTGGAAGCGTGTCCAGCGATTCACAGCGTTTCAGAAATAAATGTCCCAAAATCGCACTAAACGGATATAAATTGCTATAAAACGCTTTAAATTAACTACCTTATGATGTTTTTAACTCCTATAACGAGTCTTAACATGACCGGAGAAAGATTACTCCCAACACTAATGCTTGGAACAGGTGCGGGTCGGTGTCCTCCACGCGCATGACGCAGCTCCAAAAGACTTACTAGCTACAGGGTTTTTTAATTTATAGTGCCTGTGAACGCGCAATCGACCCCATTCAAATCGTCATCACGTAAAGGCATCCAGGGGAAGACGTAAGCAGTGTCCGTATACTCATAGCAATAACAGTGGCCTTTTAACTGACTCCAGATCAGGGGCCAACATTTCTGAAATCTGACTCCATGTCAGGGAAATTGCTGTAGAATGGGTTCTGTTCCACTTAGAGACAAAATTTCAACTCCTATAGAAACTATAGACTGTTTTCTATCCAATAATAATAATAATATGCATATTGTACGATCAAGAATTTTGTAGGAAGCCGTTTCAAAAATTACACGATTACCATAAATAGTGACAACAGCGCCCCCAGCCTCAACAGGTTAATTTTAAAGATAACATATTCACTTAGACATTCACTTGGTGAAGGCTACAGTACTGAAAACCATTCAGTACAACAATCATGCCTCTGTTGCTAACAAGTAAAGTTGTGAGTGTTAATTACAATTCACTCTAAAAGCAAGGCACTCAACGTATGCAAAAAGGTAGAAACATTTTTTTATTCTGTGGACGGAACATTTTGGGGAATTTATTGAATTACACCTGGTTATTGGGACAGACATGAATGCCATTTTGAACATGCGGACAAATCAAATAAGAACAACTACAATCCACATGTAACAAAGACTCTCCATCATATACTCTCTGATTACAACCTCATCGATACCTGGCGAGCACATAATCCTGTTGCAGAAGAGTCCACTTTCTATTCACAGGCATAAATCAACCTCACTAATCAATGTCATACTATTATCTACAACTATTTTCTTTCATCTAGAAACTAGAAATTCGACATATGAGCTTGTCTGATCACAAGACCTATAACTGCCTATGACACATTTCAGAATCTAATTGGCCCTCAACGAAAGGCATAAGGCCTGATGATACACTATATATATGATAATTAATAAAGGGAGAAGAGTAAAATCATCAAATTGTATGCAAATTGTGTAGATCGTGATGAAATTAAACAGTAACATCTAGGCCTATCTACAGAATGTACACATGTAAGATGCAGAGGATGCAGAGGGTTGTATATCTATGCAAGGCCCAGCTTATGACCACATCCTGTTCATCTCACAGTACTTTCTGGTACTGGGGGGCCTTCTGGGCGTCCAAATGTGATCTTGTCATACAGAGTCTGCGGCTACATGTGACAGATAATCAAGAAGAAACTGTTTCAGCATCAAGAAAGGGATAGACTATTCTCAAAGTAGACTACATAGTCTTCCATTTAATCACAGACATTTTACCATTATGACCATTTATATCTTACCTTGTTCAATCTTGGGATAACCAGATCATTGACAGTTTCATAGATGGATATTGGGTTTACATGACTGTTTGATATTGTCTGGAATCAAAATACAGCCCATTACAATTCAGTACATACAGCTTCCACAAACTCAGATACATAATAAAGGCAATGCATACTTACATCTCTACTTCTTGTGTTGATCATAATATCAGCATATATTGTCTTGTCAGTTAGATCTTCTGTGTTTTATAAGAACAAAATATCAACCAATCAGATAGATTCATACAGGATATCAGCAAACATACCCAGGAATTAATGAGGGGTCTCACTCTTTTTCTAATTTCTAGCAAATCCCCCCCAAAATCCTATCAGCTGAAGAATACTTCTAGAACCAACAGAAATGTCAATTTAAATATAGTGGAGGCCCCTAAGCTGTATATACCTGTGTTACTTCGGCCCCTGCAGTAGCACACTACCACAGCTACAGTGAGGATCAGCACCACAGCACATCCCACTGTTACTCCAATGTAGATGGTATTCCACGGCAGTCCTGTCACATATTGTTCAACACACATGATTGGACTATACAATATGATAAAGACTAAATGGCTCTATATCATATACATCCAGAATGACTGACGGGGAAGGGAAGATTGATTATTGAGACTACCAAAATCATATAAACTAGAACAGCCATAACAGTAATGTGTGAAATAAGTCCAACTAACAGATTGGATTAGTTTAGAAAAATGTATGTTATCTATGTTTGTGTAGCAGAAGATTACTCAACCAGTCATCGTACATGCAAATACACAGGTATTGAAACAAACCATTCTGAAAATCAACCTGTGAAGAGATCATGCTGGAATAATGATAATGATGATGACTGGTGTGGATTGGAGCAAAGAATCATTTTGTATTTTACTCAACAAGCTTGTTCAAATACAACTGACCTCAAGCAGAGTTTGTTGATTTAAGACTCTAACAGATTGGCTCAAATTTTCGTCATTGTAACGTCCTGACCAGATTTCTTATGTGTTTTGCTTGTTTAGTGTTAGTCAGGACGTGAGCTGGGTGGGAATTCTATGTTGTGTGTCTAGTTCGTCTGTTTCTGTGTTCAGCCTAATATGGTTCTCAATCAGAGACAGCTGTCAATCGTTGTCCCTGATTGAGAATCATATATAGTGGCTTGTTTTGTGTTGGGGATTGTGGGTGGTTGTTTCCTGTCTCTGAGTTTGTATTCTGCACCATTTGTTATTTTGTATTTGTTTAGTGTTCACTGTAGTTTTTGTTAATTAAACATGTTGAGCACTGGCTACGCTGCGTGTTGGTCCGATCCCTGTTTCACCCCCTCCTCTAGTGAAGAGAGGGAAGGCCGCCGTTACAGAACCACCCACCAATCTCGGACCAAGCAGCGTAGCAACGGGCAGCAGTGGCAGCAGCAGCAGCAGCGGGACCAGGAGAAATGGACATGGGAGGACGAGCTGGACGGAAAAGTACCCTGGGCAGAGCCAGAGGAGTATCTCTGCCCCAAAGCAGAGCTGGAGGCAGCAAAAGCAGAGAGGCTGCGTTTCGAGGACCTAGCTCGGCAGCAGGAGCCGGTTCTGGGTTACACCACTTGGGAGGAAATAGACAGGTGGTCGGTTGACCCAGGGAGAGTGCCGGAGCCCGCCTGGGATTCGATGGAGCAATGTGCAGAGGGATACCGGCGAATGAGTTTAGCACGATGACGCGGTAAGAAGCCCGTGAAGAAACCCCAAAAATGTATTGGGGGGGGGGGCGGGACTAAAGGATAGTGTGGCGAAGTCAGGTAGGAGACCTGCACCCAGTTCCCATGCTTACCGTGGAGAGCGGGAGTACGGGCAGACACCGTGTTATGCGGAAGATCGCACGGTGTCTCCTGTACGTGTGCATAGCCCGGTGCGGGTTATTCCACCTCCCCGCACTGGCCGGGCTAGATTGAGCATTGAGCCAAGTGCCATGAAGCCGGCTCTACATATCTGGCCTCCAGTACGTCTCCTCAGGCCGGTGTACATGGCACCAACCTTACGCATGGTGTCCCCGGTTCGCCAACACAGCCCAGTGCGGGTTATTCCACCTCCCCACACTGGACGGGCTACGGGGAGCATTCAACCAGGTAAGGTTGGGCAGGCTCGGTGCTCAAGGGAGGCAGTACGCCTGCACGGTCCGGTATATCCTTCGCCACCTTCCCGCCCCAGCCCATTTCCTCCAGTTCCAGCACCCCGCACTCGCCTTATGGTGCGTGGCCCCAGCCTAGTACCACCAGTGCCTACACCACGCACCAGGCTTCCAGTGCGTCTCCAGAGGCCTGTTCCTCCTCCACACACTCTCCCTATGGTGCGTGTCTCCAGCCCAGTACCTCCAGTTCCGGCACCACGCACCAAGCCTCCTGTGCGTCTCCAGAGCCCTGTACGCACTGTTCCTTCTCCCCGCACTCGCCCTGAGGTGCGTGCCCTCCGCCCGGTACCTCCAGTTCCGGTACCTCGCACCAGGCCTATAGTGCGCCTCGAGAGTCCAGTGTGCCCTTTTCCTGTTCCCCGCACTAGCCTTGAGGTGCGTGTCTCCAGTCCGGTACCTCCAGTTCTGGCACCACGCACCAGGCCTACTGTGCGCCTCAGCAGGTCAGAGTCGGCCGTCTGCCCAACGCCGCCTGCACTGCTCGTCTGCCCAGCGCCATCTCAGCTGCCTGCCTGCCCAGCACCATCTGAGCCATCCGTCTGATCAGCGCCATCTGAGCCATCCGTCTGCCCAGCGCCATCTGAGCCATCCGTCTGCCCAGCGCCATCTGAGCCATCCGTCTGCCCAGCGCCATCTGAGCCATCCGTCTGCCCAGCGCCATCTGAGCCTTCCGTCTGCCCAGCGCCATCTGAGCCATCCGTCTGCCCAGCTCCATCTGAGCCATCTGTCTGCCCAGCGCCATCTGAGCCGTCCATCAGTCAGGAGCCGCCAGAGCCGTCCGTCAGTCAGGAGCCGCCAGAGCCGCCAGCCAGTCAGGAGCCGCCAGAGCCGCCAGCCAGTCAGGAGCCGCCAAAGCCGCCAGCCAGTCAGGAGCCGCCAGAGCCGCCAGCCAGTCAGGAGCCGCCAGGGCCGCCAGCCAGTCAGGAGCCGCCAGAGCCGCCAGCCAGTCAGGAGCCGCCAGAGCCGCCAGCCAGTCAGGAGCCGCCAGAGCCGCCAGCCAGTCAGGAGCCGCCAAAGCCGCCCTCCAGTCATGAGCCGCCAGAGCCGCCCTCCAGTCATGAGCCGCCCTCCAGTCATGAGCCGCACTCCAGTCATGAGCCGCACTCCAGTCATGAGCCGCACTCCAGTCATGAGCCGCACTCCAGTCATGAGCCGCACTCCAGTCATGAGCCGCACTCCAGTCATGAGCCGCACTCCAGTCATGAGCCGCACTCCAGTCATGAGCCGCCCTCCAGTCATGAGCCGCCCTCCAGTCATGAGCCGCCTTCCAGTCATGAGCCGCCCTCCAGTCATGAGCCGCCCTCCAGTCATGAGCCGCCCTCCAGTCATGAGCCGCCCTCCAGTCATGAGCCGCCCTCCAGTCATGAGCCGCCCTCCAGTCATGAGCCGCCCTCCAGTCATGAGCCGCCCTACAGTCATGAGGGCAGCTCAGTCCGGAGCTGCCATTCAGTCCGGAGCTGCCATTCGTCCTGAGCTGCCTCTCTGTCCGGAGTTGTCCCTCTGTCCTGAGCTGCCTCTCTGTCCTGAGCTACCTCTCTGTCCTGAGCTACCTCTCTGTCCTGAGCTACCTCTCTGTCTTGAGCTACCTCCTAAATCATGTGGGGGCCTTGGGGAGGATTCTTAGGCCAAGGTCGTGGGCGTGGTCGCCACTCAAAGGACGCTAAGGAGGGGGACAAAGACAGTGGTGGAGTGGTGTCCTCGGACAGATGCCCACCCAGACCCTCCCCTGAGTTTTAGCGGTGCGTTCAGAGTCCGCACCTCAGGGGGGTACTGTAACGTCCTGACCAGAGTTCTTATGTGTTTTGCTTGTTTAGTGTTAGTCAGGACGTGAGCTGGGTGGGAATTCTATGTTGTGTGTCTAGTTCGTCTGTTTCTGTGTTCAGCCTAATATGGTTCTCAATCAGAGACAGCTGTCAATCGTTGTCCCTGATTGAGAATCATATATAGGTGGCTTGTTTTGTGTTGGGGATTGTGGGTGGTTGTTTCCTGTCTCTGTGTTTGTATTTTGCACCAGATAGGTCTGTATCGGTTTGCCACTTTTGTTGTTTTGTATTTGTTTAGTGTTCACTGTAGTTTTTGTTAATTAAACATGTTGAGCACTGGCTACGCTGCGTGTTGGTCCGATCCCTGTTTCACCCCCTCCTCTAGTGAAGAGAGGGAAGGCCGCCGTTACAGTCATTTTTAAGTCCACGCAACTTGCATAATAATGCTAATTAAGCAATTGGTTAAGTTTGACTTTTTCCAGTGCACAGTGTATGAAATTACAAGGCTGATAAACTTCACATTAGGTCACCTGTTTGTCATAGTTGAGGGGCCATGTTTTTTTTTTTTTTTTTTTTTTTCTTGAGGGGGTGGATCAGCTTAATATTGCGGAAAGAATGTTGCTTCCAATGTAATTGTCTGCATCATTTCCAATCCCCCATATTTTTTTGGGTAAATATATATATCCATTCACGTATGCATACATATACACATATATACATACACATACCTCCATAGACATACATACTTTTTTTAAAGAGTATACCTTTATTATTATTCCCCGCAAACCCTGAAATTCAAAGGCTGAGGAACTTCACATTAGGTCACTTGTTTGTCATAGTTGAGTGGTCATGGTTTGCTCGCTTCCTCTTTAGCAGTGTGGGTTTGTGAAGGAAGGCACTCTGTGAAGCTGTCTTTTCCCACCGTGATCAGAGAGAGTCAAATAGAGTAATGGTTGTAATCATATGCAAAAACCTGTGAAAACCTAGTTGTTTTGCTGATGAGGACACATGAAAAGTTGTGCAGGGATGTATGTCCTTGTCAGAGAGAAGAATGACATTGTTCTTGCAGCATACATTTTCTGTAGTTCACTCATTAATTTCTCTTTTACATTCAATCTACCACTGTGATCACTACTTTCCTGGGTTATTACTTTGAACAGTTGACAGACTGTAACTCAAGAACATCTACATGCAGTTGACCTCCAAATAGCTACAACATAAACCAAATGATAAACATGCCATGACGTCAAACCTTTGACACCTCTCTGAGTGACATTAAAGATTGTACTGAACATGTCAACATGACCAGGTATGATAAATATAATATTGACTTCACTTTTTGTACAACTATGTTTTATCCACTAAGTTTCTTCTCTGATACATACTATAGTTATCTCTTCCTCCCACAAAAAAGACCACAGATCTGATGTGTCCATTTACTTTTACAGTAAGAGGAAGTTGTGTAGAGATGAACATGACATCAGATGCTATTTTTTCTGTTTCTCTTTTAGCATCTGTACCTTTCTAATTCTGTCAAAGCCCCATTCGTGTCACAGCCACAGGAACTGTAGGGGTCCGGAAGACTTGCCAGAGGCTTAGAATGGAGTACACTTTATGTGCAACTCTGCGATGATGATGATTAATATATTTCTCTGTATTTTGAATATTGTTAGCTAACTATTTCCCTTATTGGA
>NW_026602167.1:0-23766 GCF_029448725.1 Salvelinus fontinalis | reverse complement strand
AGAGAGAGAGAAGAGAGAGAGAGAGAGAGATGAAGAGAGGAGAGAGAGAGAGAGAGAGAGAAGAGAGGGAGAGAAGAGAGAAGAGAGAGAGAGGAAGGAAAGAGAAGAGAGGAGAAGAGGAGAGAGAGAGAGAGAGTGAGAGAGAGAGAGAGAGGAGTGAGAGAGAGAGAGAGCGAGAGAGAGAGAAAGAGAGAAGAGAGGAGAGAGAGAGAGAGAGAGAGAGAGAGAAGAGAAAAGAGAAAGAGTGATAGAGAGAGAGAGAGAGAGAGAGAGAGAGAGAGAGAGAGAGAGAGAGAGAGAGAGAGAGAGAGAGAGAGAGAGAGAGAGACCGATCATATTTACACCCTACACACCCTGATAGGTAAACATGTCCACCAAAATAATACCAAAATATACGCTTGCTTTATCGACTTCCAAAAAAGCATTTGATTCTATTTGGCATACAGGACTGTTCTACAAAGTTATTGAAAGTGGTGTAGGGGGTAAAACATATGACATAATTAAATCAATGTATACTGGCAATACGTGCAGCAATTAAAATTGGCAAGAAAATAACAGAATTCTTTAACCAGGGGCGGGGCCTTCGTCAGGGTTGTAATCTGAGCCCTGCACTCTTCAATATTTACATCAACGAATTGGCCCACTAATCTAGAAAAATCCTCAGCCCCTGGTGTTAGTCTCCATAATTCAGAGGTTAAATGCCTACTCTTCGCAGATGACCTATGCCTGTTGTCACCCCACAGCACATGGCCTACAGCAGAGCCTGGATCTGCTAGAGCAGTTACTAGCCAGACCTGGGCCCTGGCAGTAAACCACAAAAAGACTAAAATAATGATTTTCCATAGAAGATCCAGATCTCAGGGTATTAGACCAAAGTTCTCAATTTGGTACAAAATATATAGAGTACTGCACACACAACTAATTACTTAGGTTTAAAAAATAAGACTCCACTCGGGACACACTTAATCGAGGCAGTGAATGAACTGAGAGAGAAAGCACGCAGGGCATTCTACGCAATTAAAAAGCAAATTGAAATTGAAATACCTATTAAAATTTGGCTAAAACTAATTGAATATGTCATTGAATCAATTGCACTTTATGGCAGCGAGGTGTGGGGTCCACTTGCAAAACAAGATTTCATCAAATGGGACAAACATCCCATTGAAACCCTGCATGCAGAGTTCTGTAAGATTCTCCTACATGTCCAGAGGAAAACTACAAACAATGCATGCAGGGCAGAATTAGGCAAATATCCACTAATAATAAAAACTCAAAAAAGAGCAATTAAATTTTGGAAACATCTAAAATACAGTGACCCCCTCTCATATCACTACCAAGCCCTGCAATACCAAGAGCTGAGTAAAGAAAAGAGTCCCCTCATCCAGCTGGTCCTGGGGCTGAGTTCACAAACCTGTTCTACTAGCACACTGAAGCCTCAGGACCAGAACATCCAATCAATCAGAATAAACCAAATTACAACACAGTCAAAACAAAACTACTTTGCTTATTGGGAAACACAAGCACAAGCACAGAGCAAAATGCAGTGCTATCTGGCCCTAAATCGACAGTACACTGTGGCTAACTATTTGACTATGGTTACTGATCAAAACCTTAGAAAAACCTTGACAAAGTACAGGCTCAGTGAGCACAGCCTTGCCATTGAGAAGGGTAGACACAGGAAAACCTGTCTCCCTGTAGAGGAAAGGCTGTGCAACCACTGCACAATAGCAGAACCTGAGACGGAGCTGCATTTCCTGACAAAATGTCAAAATTATAAAACAATTAGAGAGTGTCATTTCCCCAAATTTGAAACTCTTATTCAAGGTTTCAAAGACCTCTCTGATGAGGATAGGCTACCCTTCCTGTTGGGGGAGGACGCAGAGAGCTGTGGGTTGGCAGCGCACTACATTGCTGCCTGCCATAAGTTGAGGGACAGTGTCTGACAGACCAATCAACCTGCACATGTACTCTACTGTATGTTTATTGTTATTGTTGAATGTAAGGTTATTTTGACACTTAGTTATTGTTGTTACTGTTGTCCCGTTGACCATTTTGATTCTCATTTTTATATTGTAAATAAGCTTTGGCAATATGTACATTGTTACGTCATGCCAATAAAGCAAATTGAATTGAATTGAATTGAATTGAGAGAGAGAGAGAGAGAGAGAGAGAGAGAGAGAGAGAGAGAGAGAGAGAGAGAGAGAGAGAATGGCTAGAGTTTGTATAAGCCATGATCCACTCCAGCGGGCCAAGGCCAAAGCTGTGGCTAGGTCTGGTGTGGGGGTTGTTGCGTGGGCTGGTGGAGACAGGATGCCTTGGTAGGTGTCAGGAAAGTTACTATTTGGACCTCTGCCAAAGAGCCTAAGCCAAAGACACCAAGCCAGGGACCAAGCCAGGGACCAAGCTGGAGAGGAGAGGAGCAGCATTGGATGTCAGTCAAACCACTAGCCAGCCTGGCCAGCCTGGGGATCCATCCAGCATATGGTGAACCAAGACGGGGGGAGAGGAGCAGAGGAACAGCCAAGGCTATGGAGCTCCGCCAGCTCAGCTCATTGTCAGTGTGAATATTGACACAGCAGCATCAGAGCCATGGACAGCCCCCTCACTGGACTAGAAGTGAATATTAACACAGCATCAGAGCCATAAACAGCCCCCTCACTGGACTAGAGGTGAATATTAACTCCTCACTGGACTAGAGGTGAATATTAACCCCTCACTGGACTAGAGGTGAATATTAACCCCTCACTGGACTAGAGGTGAATATTAACCCCTCACTGGACTAGAGGTGAATATTAACCCCTCACTGGACTAGAGGTGAATTTTAACACAGCATCAGAGCCATGGACAGCCCCCTCACTGGACTAGAGGTGAATATTAACCCCTCACTGGACTAGAGGTGAATATTAACACCTCACTGGACTAGAGGTGAATTTTAACACAGCATCAGAGCCATGGACAGCCCCCTCACTGGACTAGAGGTGAATATTAACCCCTCACTGGACTAGAGGTGAATATTGACCCCTCACTGGACTAGAGGTGAATATTAACACCTCACTGGACTAGAGGTGAATATTAACACAGCATCAGAGCCATGGACAGCCCCCTCACTGGACTAGAGTTGAATATGAACACCTCACTGGACTAGAAGTGAATATTAACTCCTCACTGGACTAGAAGTGAATATTAACCCCTCACTGGACTAGAAGTGAATATTAACCCCTCACTGGACTAGAAGTGAATATTAACTCCTCACTGGACTAGAGGTGAACATTAACCCCTCACTGGACTAGAGGTGAATATTAACCCCTCACTGGACTAGAGGTGAATATTAACCCCTCACTGGACTAGAGGTGAATATTAACCCCTCACTGGACTAGAAGTGAATATTAACCCCTCACTGGACTAGAGGTGAATATTAACCCCTCACTGGACTAGAGGTGAATATTAACCCCTCACTGGACTAGAGGTGAATATTAACCCCTCACTGGACTAGAGGTGAATATTAACCCCTCACTGGACTAGAGGTGAATATTAACCCCTCACTGGACTAGAGGTGAATATTAACCCCTCACTGGACTAGAGGTGAATATTAACCCCTCACTGGACTAGAGGTGAATATTAACCCCTCACTGGACTAGAGGTGAATATTAACCCCTCACTGGACTAGAGGTGAATATTAACCCCTCACTGGACTAGAGGTGAATATTAACCCTTCACTGGACTAGAGGTGAATATTAACCCCTCACTGGACTAGAGGTGAATATTATCCCCTCACTGGACTAGAGCTGAATATTAACCCCTCACTGGACTAGAGGTGAATATTATCCCCTCACTGGACTAGAGCTGAATATTAACCCCTCACTGGACTAGAGGTGAATATTAACCCCTCACTGGACTAGAAGTGAATATTAACCCCTCACTGGACTAGAGGTGAATATTAACCCCTCACTGGACTAGAGGTGAATATTAACCCCTCACTGGACTAGAGGTGAATATTAACTCCTCACTGGACTAGAGGTGAATATTAACCCCTCACTGGACTAGAGGTGAATATTAACCCCTCACTGGACTAGAGGTGAATATTAACCCCTCACTGGACTAGAGGTGAATATTAACCCCTCACTGGACTAGAGGTGAATATTAACCCTTCACTGGACTAGAGGTGAATATTAACCCCTCACTGGACTAGAGTCCCAGGCGGTTAATACAATGTTGGGTTGGAGAAATCCAACTGCTACAACCAACCAGGACTCTCTTTCCTTCCTCCTCTCCTCTCAACAGCTATTTTCACAAATGTCAGACTTACACTTTCTTTGATGTGGTGTCTGCAATTAAAACGTTGTTTTGGCCGTGGAGAATACTTTTTAATTAGTGTACTAGTCCTGCAGGATCTACGTGTGTTTATAATGCTGTATCCCTCAGCAACCAGTAAGCCTCACAATAACAGGGGAGAAAATGTTCTGTAAAACATTTCTGAAGAATTATTTAGCAGCAGGAGGACACCGTCTCAAGCTCGAACGTCTCTCCAAAATCACCATTGTTTCAGTGTTCCCCTGCCTCTATTCCACAGCTGTGCATGACGGATTCCCTCAAGCGAGAGGATTTATGGAACAATGAACCACCAGCAGTGGCTATTGATCCAGATGCTCACTGTGTGTGTGTGTGTGTTTGTGTGTCTGATTGTCTGTGTGTGTGTGTGTGTCTGTGTCTGTGTCTGTGTCTGTGTCTGTGTGTGTGTGTGTGTGTGTGTGTGTGTGTGTGTGTGTGTGTGTGTGTGTGTGTGTGTGTGTGTGTGTGTGTGTGTGTGTGTGTGTCTGATTGTGTGTGTGTGGGTGTGGGTGTGGGTGTGTGTGTGTGTGTGTGTGTGTGTGTGTGTGTGTGTGTGTGTGTGTGTGTGTGTGTGTGTGTGTGTGTGTGTGTGTGTGTGTGTGTGTGTGTGTGTGTGTGTGTGTGTGTGTGTTTGTGTTTGTGTGTGTGTGTGTGTTCCGGCCAACACAGCTGCTGAGGAGAACAGACAAGCGGAGGGCCGAGGGGACCACCCCTTTTCCTCTCTGACTCTCTGGGTGCTGGAGATTTAACATTTAAGACTTGAATTAACAAAAACAAGTTGAATCTCATTTGCTCTTATTGTTCACATGTATTACCATTATAGTTCTGGTCTCAAATGCCCTGCTGGTTTCATGGTAGGTCCATCTCTTTTAATGTGTTAGCGATGGTGGGTTTTCATTAACCCTGCATGCCCAGCTCAAATAGGTTGATCATTTTAAAAACTGTAGGCTGCAGTTCCCCTGGTCTCTGCCGGTCAGTGGTCAAACCAATGTGGCAACATAACCATTGGTCTTCAATAGAAGCAAATGGTGACAAGCTTCACCAATCACCTCTCTCCAGAACATTTATTCCACCAATCACTTTTCTCCAGAACATTTATCCCACCAATGACATCTCTCCAGACCATTAATGTCACCAATCACCTCTCCAGACCATTAATGTCACCAATCACCTCGCCAGACCATTAATGTCACCAATCACCTCTCCAGACCATTTATGGGACCAATCATCTCTCCAGACCATTTATGGGACCAATCATCTCTCCAGACCATTTATGGGACCAATCATCTCTCCAGACCATTTCTCCTAGTTGTTGTCCACCTGCCCAGGGCTAATGGTCAGCTGAACCTTTTTACAGGAACAGATAGGAAATGGTTTGAACGTTGTGTTTATGTTGTAATGAGATTTGTGACAGACTGAGCATGCCCAAGGCGGTGTGGATAAATGGATGAATGCATGTCAGACAGCTCCCTCCAGCCACAGACAACCCCACTGAACCCACTCTAGCAGGCACCATCCGTTTCATCCATCTTATGTACATCAGGTGTTTTTCCAAAGCCATTTAGAATCCATGGTATATTTTAGTATGGCACTTCTCTCTCTCAGTTAACATCACTGACCCCGATGACACACACACACGCACGCACACGCACGCACGCGCACGCACACGCACACGCACACACATACACACACACACACACACACACACAGACACACACACACACACACACACGCATCATTTGTTTAATCCATTTTAAAGTTTTTGTATGTTCTTCGTGAGATTTTAAATGCTGTTTTCAAAACCATTTGTAATCATACGCTACTGTATATTTCAGTATTGCACTTCTCCTTTTCACAGTCGATGTTTTACTCTCTTGGGGTACGTTTATGTTGCAAAAACACAGTCTTTTAAAAAGTTGAAATATCCTATAATTTAGTTAGTATATTCATCGGGGTATCTTTTCTGCTTTTGTATGCTTAAATCAGAGTAGCAGCATTTCTTCCCCGCAGACTGTCTGGTGTGATCTACTGGCTGTCCCTGAAGATATTGGGTTGATACACCCATAAATATTTTATGTGTTCTGCATTTTAAATGTGTGGCCAAGACTAAAGGGAAATAGTTTTTTATTTCAAATGGGTTGGTTATTCGGGGAATAGATATTGAATTACTGTTATGTTAATATTGTAACAAAAAGCAAAGTCTGCCTTTTTTTGTCTATGTTTTTCATTTCCATTTGATTCCAGGGGGTGTGATCAATGTGTTTCAGTGGGGAAAAGGCTGCAATATGCCAACACATAATGAAGTCAGTTATACTGTATGATGCATTAATATTATGCTAAAATAATTTATATCCTGGTAAATGTGGCAATGTAGCTTCTTGTTAGAGTAACTTCCTGTGTCTGTACTCTATTGATTCCATACATAACTAATTCTGTCTGGCCTTGGTCCATTGTTCAGAGTGCTTTTATACTGAACATTGCCATCGGTTATTGCTTGGAGATTCCTGTCTGTCTTCCTGGCATCCATCCATCAGCACTGCTGTAGCGTTCTGACACTCATTCTAGCATTCTTTAGAATTCTTACACTCTGAAGTGAAAGTGTGCACGATGACATTGAACCACCCAACTGAGGACTATGAAATAGAACTCCCCAACTGAGGACTATAAAATAGACCTTCCCAACTGAGGACTATAACATAGAACTTCCCAACTGAGGACTATAACATAGAACTTCCCAACTGAGGACTATAACCCAGAACTTCACATCTGAGGACTATAAAATAGAACTTCCCAACTGAGGACTATAACATAGACTTCCCAACTGAGGACTATAAAATAGAACTTCCCAACTGAGGACTATAAAATAGAACTTCCCAACTGAGGACTATAACATAGAACTTCCCAACTGAGGACTATAAAATAGAACTTCCCAACTGAGGACTATAACATAGACTTCCCAACTGAGGACTATAAAATAGAACCACCCAACTGAGGACTATAAAATAGAACTTCCCAACTGAGGACTATAACATAGAACTTCCCATCTGAGGACTATAAAATAGAACTTCCCATCTGAGGACTATAAAATAGAACTTCCCATCTGAGGACTATAACATAGAACTTCCCATCTGAGGACTATAACATAGAACTTCCCATCTGAGGACTATAAAATAGAACTTCCCAACTGAGGACTATAACATAGACTTCCCAACTGAGGACTATAACATAGAACTTCCCATCTGAGGACTATAACATAGAACTTCCCATCTGAGGACTATAACATACAACTTCCCAACTGAGGACTATGAATGATTTGTGAAAGACCTGTAAAAAAGCCATTTGGCACAATTAAAATCCCTCATCACCTGTGGTCTACTCTGAGGCTGTGTTAACACAGACAGACCAATTCTGATCTCATTTTCACTAATTGGTCTTTTGACCAATCAGATACGCTCTGAAAAAGATCTGATGTGAAAAAAATCTGATCTGATGTGATTGGTCAAAAGACCAATTAGCGGCAAAAATAATTGGGCTGCCTGTGAAAACGCAGCCTAAGTACTACTTTAGGGCCTCAACAACATGTGTACCGTAGGTGTCAAGGCTTTAGGGCCTCAACAACATGTGTACCGTAGGTGTCAAGGCTTTAGGACCTCAACAACATGTGTACCGTAGGTGTCAACATTTACATTTACATTTAAGTCATTTAGCAGACGCTCTTATCCAGAGCGACTTACAAATTGGTGCATTCACCTTATGACATCCAGTGGAACAGCCACTTTACAATAGTGCATCAGATCTTTTAAAGGGGGGGGGGGCAGAAGGATTGCTTTATCCTAGGTATTCCTTGAAGAGGTGGGGTTTCAGGTGTCTCCGGAAGGTGGTGATTGACTCCGCTGTCCTGGCGTCGTGAGGGAGTTTGTTCCACCATTGGGGTGCCAGAGCAGCGAACAGTTTTGACTGGGCTGAGCGGGAACTGTACTTCCTCAGTGGTAGGGAGGCGAGCAGGCCAGAGGTGGATGAACGCAGTGCCCTTGTTTGGGTGTAGGGCCTGATCAGAGCCTGAAGGTACTGAGGTGCCGTTCCCCTCACAGCTCCGTAGGCAAGCACCATGGTCTTGTAGCGGATGCGAGCTTCAACTGGAAGCCAGTGGAGAGAGCGGAGGAGCGGGGTGACGTGAGAGAACTTGGGAAGGTTGAACACCAGACGGGCTGCGGCGTTCTGGATGAGTTGTAGGGGTTTAATGGCACAGGCAGGGAGCCCAGCCAGCAGCGAGTTGCAGTAATCCAGACGGGAGATGACAAGTGCCTGGATTAGGACCTGCGCCGCTTCCTGTGTGAGGCAGGGTCGTACTCTGCGGATGTTGTAGAGCATGAACCTACAGGAACGGGCCACCGCCTTGATGTTGGTGGAGAACGACAGGGTGTTGTCCAGGATCACGCCAAGGTTCTTAGCGCTCTGGGAGGAGGACACAATGGAGTTGTCAACCGTGATGGCGAGATCATGGAACGGACAGTCCTTCCCCGGGAGGAAGAGCAGCTCCGTCTTGCCGAGGTTCAGCTTGAGGTGGTGATCCGTCATCCACACTGATATGTCTGCCAGACATGCAGAGATGCGATTCGCCACCTGGTCATCAGAAGGGGGAAAGGAGAAGATTAATTGTGTGTCGTCTGCATAGCAATGATAGGAGAGACCATGTGAGGTTATGACAGAGCCAAGTGACTTGGTGTATAGCGAGAATAGGAGAGGGCCTAGAACAGAGCCCTGGGGGACACCAGTGGTGAGAGCGCGTGGTGAGGAGACAGATTCTCGCCACGCCACCTGGTAGGAGCGACCTGTCAGGTAGGACGCAATCCAAGCGTGGGCCGCGCCGGAGATGCCCAACTCGGAGAGGGTGGAGAGGAGGATCTGATGGTTCACAGTATCGAAGGCAGCCGATAGGTCTAGAAGGATGAGAGCAGAGGAGAGAGAGTTAGCTTTAGCAGTGCGGAGCGCCTCCGTGATACAGAGAAGAGCAGTCTCAGTTGAGTGACTAGTCTTGAAACCTGACTGATTTGGATCAAGAAGGTCATTCTGAGAGAGATAGCAGGAGAGCTGGCCAAGGACGGCACGTTCAAGAGTTTTGGAGAGAAAAGAAAGAAGGGATACTGGTCTGTAGTTGTTGACATCGGAGGGATCGAGTGTAGGTTTTTTCAGAAGGGGTGCAACTCTCGCTCTCTTGAAGACGGAAGGGACGTAGCCAGCGGTCAAGGATGAGTTGATGAGCGAGGTGAGGTAAGGTAGAAGGTCTCCGGAAATGGTCTGGAGAAGAGAGGAGGGGATAGGGTCAAGCGGGCAGGTTGTTGGGCGGCCGGCCGTCACAAGACGCGAGATTTCATCTGGAGAGAGAGGGGAGAAAGAGGTCAAAGCACAGGGTTGGGCAGTGTGAGCAGAACCAGCGGTGTCGTTTGACTTAGCGAACGAGGATCGGATGTCGTCGACCTTCTTTTCAAAATGGTTGACGAAGTCGTCTGCAGAGAGGGAGGAGGGGGGGGGGGAGGGGGAGGAGGATTCAGGAGGGAGGAGAAGGTGGCAAAGAGCTTCCTAGGGTTAGAGGCAGATGCTTGGAATTTAGAGTGGTAGAAAGTGGCTTTAGCAGCAGAGACAGAAGAGGAAAATGTAGAGAGGAGGGAGTGAAAGGATGCCAGGTCCGCAGGGAGGCGAGTTTTCCTCCATTTCCGCTCGGCTGCCCGGAGCCCTGTTCTGTGAGCTCGCAATGAGTCGTCGAGCCACGGAGCGGGAGGGGAGGACCGAGCCGGCCTGGAGGATAGGGGACATAGAGAGTCAAAGGATGCAGAAAGGGAGGAGAGGAGGGTTGAGGAGGCAGAATCAGGAGATAGGTTGGAGAAGGTTTGGGCAGAGGGAAGAGATGATAGGATGGAAGAGGAGAGAGTAGCGGGGGAGAGAGAGCGGAGGTTGGGACGGCGCGATACCATCCGAGTAGGGGCAGTGTGGGAAGTGTTGGATGAGAGCGAGAGGGAGAAGGATACAAGGTAGTGGTCGGAGACTTGGAGGGGAGTTGCAATGAGGTTAGTGGAAGAACAGCATCTAGTAAAGATGAGGTCAAGCGTATTGCCTGCCTTGTGAGTAGGGGGGGAAGGTGAGAGGGTGAGGTCAAAAGAGGAGAGGAGTGGAAAGAAGGAGGCAGAGAGGAATGAGTCAAAGGTAGACATGGGGAGGTTAAAGTCACCCAGAACTGTGAGAGGTGAGCCGTCCTCAGGAAAGGAGCTTATCAAGGCATCAAGCTCATTGATGAACTCTCCAAGGGAACCTGGAGGGCGATAAATGATAAGGATGTTAAGCTTGAAAGGGCTGGTAACTGTGACAGCATGGAATTCAAAGGAGGCGATAGACAGATGGGTAAGGGGAGAAAGAGAGAATGACCACTTGGGAGAGATGAGGATCCCGGTGCCACCACCCCGCTGACCAGAAGGTCTCGGGGTGTGCGAGAACACGTGGGCAGACGAAGAGAGAGCAGTAGGAGTAGCAGTGTTATCTGTGGTGAGCCATGTTTCCGTCAGTGCCAGGAAGTCGAGGGACTGGAGGGACGCATAGGCTGAGATGAGCTCTGCCTTGTTGGCCGCAGATCGGCAGTTCCAGAGGCTACCGGAGACCTGGAACTCCACGTGGGTCGTGCGGGCTGGGACCACCAGGTTAGGGTGGGCGCGGCCACGCGGTGTGAAGCGTTTGTATGGTCTGTGCAGAGAGGAGAGAACAGGGATAGACAGACACATGGTTGACAGGCTACAGAAGAGGCTACGCTAATGCAAAGGAGATTAGAATGACAAGTGGGCTACACGTCTCGAATGTTCAGAAAGTTAAGCTTACGTTGCAAAAAAATAAGAATAAAATACAAGATCTTATTGACTAAAATGATATAGTACTGCTGGCTGGTGAAGTAGCCTGGCTAGCAGTGGCTACGTTGTTGAAAGTGAAGCTGGCTAGGTAACCTCGACAATTTCACTAAATTTCTCTAAACTACACAGTTATCATGGATACAAGGACAGGAAAGACAACTAGCTAACACTACGCTAATCAAGTCGTTCCGTTGTAATGTAAGTTTCTACAGTGCTGCTATTCGGTAGAAGTTGGCTAGCTAGCAGTGTTGGCTAGGTAGGAGGACGGCAGCGCGGCAGGCGAAAAATAGCTGGCTAGCTAACCGATAATTACTCAAAGCTACACAATTATCTTAGATAAAAAGATAGCAAAGAAAACTATGTAGCTAGCTAACACTACACAAGTCAAGTCGTTCCGTTGTAATGTAATCGTTTCTACAGTGCTGCTAATCGGTGGCTAGCTGGCTAGCTAGCAGGGTTGACTACGTTACGTTAGGGCGAGAATACCTGGCTAGCGAACCTCAGCGAACCTTGATAACTACACAATTATCACCGATACAAAGACGGCTATGTAGCCAGCTAAGTAGCTAGCTAAGATCGAACAAATACAAATCAAAGATAGCAAAGACAACTGTGTAGTCAGCCAACACTACACTGATCAAGTCGTTCCGTTGTAATGCACTCGTTTCTACAATGCTGCTATTCGGTGGCAAGCTGGCTAGCTAGCAGTGTTGGCTACGTTGCGTTACGTTAGGGCGAAAATAGCTGGCTGGCGAACCTCAATAACTACACAATTATGTTTGATGCAAAGACGGCTATGTAGCTAGCTAAGATCAAACAAATCAAACCGTTGTACTGTAGTGAAAATGAAAATCAGACCGTTGTACTATAATGAAATGTAATGAAATGTCAAGGCTTTAGGGCCTCAACAACATGTGTACTGTAGGTGTCAAGGCTTTAGGGCCTCAACAACATGTGTACTGTAGGTGTCAAGGCTTTAGGACCTCAACAACATGTGTACCGTAGGTGTCAAGGCTTTAGGACCTCAACAACATGTGTACCGTAGGTGTCAAGGCTTTAGGACCTCAACAACATGTGTACTGTAGGTGTCAAGGATTTAGGGCCTCAACAACATGTGTACTGTAGGAGTAAAAGGCTTTAGGACCTCAACAACATGTGTACTGTAGGTGTAAAAGGCTTTAGGACCTCAACAACATGTGTACTGTAGGTGTAAAAGGCTTTAGGGCCTCAACATGTGTACCAGTCTGGTGTTCCAGCCTTACCCCAGTCTGGTTTTCAATCTTACCCCAGTCTGGTGTTCCAACCTTACCCCAGTCTGGTGTTCAATCCTTAAACCAGTCGGGTGTTCAACCCTTACCTCAGTCTGGTGTTCAACCCTTACCTCAGTCTGGTGTTCCAGCCTTACCTCAGTCTGGTGTTCAAACCTTACCTCAGTCTGGTGTTCCAGCCTTACCTCAGTCTGGTGTTCCAGCCTTACCTCAGTCTGGTGTTCAAACTTTACCTCAGTCGGTTGTTCCAGCCTTACCCCAGTCTGGTGTTCAACCCTTACCTCATTCTGGTGTTCAACTCTTACCTCAGTCTGGTGTTCCAGCCTTACCCCAGTCTGGTGTTCAGCCTTACCCCAGTCTAGTGTTCAGCCTTACCCCAGTCTGGTGTTCAACCCTAACCCCAGTCTGGTGTTCAAACCTTACCCCAATCTGGTGTTTAACCCTTACCCCAGGCTGGTGTTTAACCCTTACCTCAGTCTGGTGTTCCAGCCTTACCCCAGTCTGGTGTTTAACCCTTACCCCAGTCTGGTGTTCAGCCTTACTCCAGTCTGGTGTTCAATTCATACCCCAGTCTGGTGTTCAACCCTTACTCCAGTCTGGTGTTCAATTCATAACACAGTCTGGTGTTCCAGCCTTACCCCAGTCTGGTGTTCATCCTTACCCCAGTCTGGTGTTCAACTCTAAAACAGTCTGGTGTTCAAACCTTACCTCAGTCTGGTGTTCAAACCTTACCACAGTCTGGTGTTCCAGCCTTACCCCAGTCTGGTGTTTAACCCTTACCCCAGTCTGGTGTTCAGCCTTACTCCAGTCTGGTGTTCAATTCATACCCCAGTCTGGTGTTCAACCCTTACTCCAGTCTGGTGTTCAATTCATAACACAGTCTGGTGTTCCAGCCTTACCCCAGTCTGGTGTTCATCCTTACCCCAGTCTGGTGTTCAACTCTAAAACAGTCTGGTGTTCAAACCTTACCTCAGTCTGGTGTTCAAACCTTACCCCAGTCTGGTGTTTAACCCTTACCCCAGTCTGGGGCCCTAAGACTTGGATAGACATGGAAATATTGCAAGCATTGGGAAGGAACTAAAGAACCGATGTCTAATTTCTATAACCATTATTCATCTACAATTGTTTCTTGTGGCTGTAATGAAATAGTGTAGATTGTTGTTCATTTGCAGAGCTACAGGGTGTTACAGGCTACAGATGATCTAGTTAGTCCATTATCTGTACTTTGATTGATCCTAAAGCAGCATTACTGTTGTGTTCCCTCAACCACATCATCCACCACTGGCATTCATCACTCACCACGGACAGACTGGTGATAATATCATACATCTCAATATCACCTAGATGACGTTTTTTACCTACATTCTGGGTGAGTTATGTACATTCTCATGATTTATTGGGTGCAATTTGAAACAAAACAGTTTGTCTGGGTTATATATTGAAGGGGAAACAGTTTGTCTGGGTTGTATATTGAAGGGAAACAGTTTGTCTGGGTTGTATATTGAAGGGAAACAGTTTGTCTGGGTTGTATATTGAAGGGGAATGTAACGGCGTTCCTCTCTCTCTTCGGTCGAAAAGGAGGAGTAGTGATCGAGCCAAGGCGCAGCGGGTTGTGAATACATGATGAATTTTATTTATAAGACAAAACGAAACAAACTATACTTGAATAAACTAACAAAATAACAAAACGAAAATAGACAGACTTAGTACGACGAACTGACATAACACACGCAGAACGAACGAACAAGTACTTACTACAAAAAACGCACAAACAAACCGAAACAATCCCGTATGGTGTAACATCATACACAAACACGGAAGACAATCACCCACAAACAAACAGTGAGAACACCCTACCTAAATATGACTCTTAATTAGAGGAGAACGCAAAACACCTGCCTCTAATTAAGAGCCATACCAGGCAACCAAAACCAACATAGAAACAGATAACATAGACTGCCCACCCAAAACACATGCCCTGACCTAAACACATACAAAAAACAACATAAAACAGGTCAGGACCGTTACAGAACCCCCCCCTCAAGGTGCGAACGCCGGGCGCACCAGCACAAAGTCCAGGGGAGGGTCTGGGTGGGCAGTTGACCACGGTGGTGGCTCCGGCTCTGGACGCTGTCCCCACACCACCATAGTCACTCCCCGCTTCTGTCTTCCCCTCCCAATGACCACCCTAAAACTAACATCCCCTAAATGAATGGCCAGCACCGGGACAAGGGGCAGCACCGGGACAAGGGGCAGCACCGGGACAAGGGGCAGCACCGGGACAAGGGGCAGCACCGGGACAAGGGGCAGCACCGGGACAAGGGGCAGCACCGGAACAAGGGGCAGCACCGGGACAAGGGGCAGCACCGGGACAAGGGGCAGCACCGGGACAAGGGGCAGCACCGGGACAAGGGGCAGGTCCCGGCTGATATACTCAGGCAGATCCTGACTGAACGGCTCTCGACGCTCATGGCAGGCTGACGGCTCTCGACGCTCATGGCAGGCTGACGGCTCTCGACGCTCATGGCAGGCTGACGGCTCTCGACGCTCATGGCAGGCTGACGGCTCTCGACGCTCATGGCAGGCTGACGGCTCTCGACGCTCATGGCAGGCTGACGGCTCTCGACGCTCATGGCAGGCTGACGGCTCTCGACGCTCATGGCAGGCTGACGGCTCTCGACGCTCATGGCAGGCTGACGGCTCTCGACGCTCATGGCAGGCTGACGGCTCTCGACGCTCATGGCAGGCTGACGGCTCTCGACGCTCATGGCTCGCTGGCGGCTCTCGACGCTCATGGCTCGCTGGCGGCTCTCGACGCTCATGGCTCGCTGGCGGCTCTGGCTGCTCATGGCTCGCTGGCGGCTCTGGCAGATCCTGTCTGGTTGGCGGCTCTGGCAGATCCTGTCTGGCGGGCGGCTCTGGCAGATCCTGTCTGGCGGGCGGCTCTGGCAGATCCTGTCTGGCGGGCGGCTCTGGCAGATCCTGTCTGGCGGGCGGCTCTGGCAGATCCTGTCTGGCGGGCGGCTCTGGCGGCTCCTGTCTGGCGGACGGCTCTAGCGGCTCCTGTCTGGCGGACGGCTCTAGCGGCTCCTGTCTGGCGGACGGCTCTAGCGGCTCCTGTCTGGCGGACGGCTCTAGCGGCTCCTGTCTGGCGGACGGCTCTAGCGGCTCCTGTCTGGCGGACGGCTCTAGCGGCTCATGGCAGACGGGCGGCTTTGCAGGCTCATGGCAGACGGGCGGCTTTGCAGGCTCATGGCAGACGGGCGGCTTTGCAGGCTCATGGCAGACGGGCGGCTTTGCAGGCTCATGGCAGACGGATGGCTCAGACGGCGCTGGGGAGACGGATGGCTCAGACGGCGCTGGGGAGACGGATGGCTCAGATGGCGCTGGGGAGACGGATGGCTCAGATGGCGCTGGGGAGACGGATGGCTCAGATGGCGCTGGGGAGACGGATGGCTCTGGCCGGATACGGCGCACTGTAGACCTGGTGCGTGGTGCCGGAACTGGAGGCACCGTGCTAAGGATAAGCACCTTCCTACTAGTGCGGGGAGCAGGGACAGGGCACACTGTACTCTCAAAGCCTACTCTATACCTGATGCGAGGTACCGGCACTGGTGACACCGGGCTGAGGACAAGCACATCAGGATTAGTAGGGGGAGAAGATACAGTGTGTTCAGGGCTCTGGAGACGCACAGGAGGCTTAGTGCGTGGTGCCGGAACTGGAGGCACCGAACTGGATACACGCACTACAGAGAGAGTGCGTGGAGGAGGAACTGGGCTCAGGAGACGCACTGGTAGCCTAGTGCGTAGTATAGGCACTGTAGGTACTAGGCTGGGGCGGGGAGGTGGCGCCGGAAATACCGGACCGTGGAGGCGTACTGGCACTCTTGAGCATTGAGCCTGCCCAACCTTACCTGGTTGAATGCTCCCGGTCGCCCGACCAGTGCGGGGAGGTGGAATAACCCGCACCGGCCTATGTAGGCGAACCGGGGAAACCATGCGTAAGGCCGGTGCCATGTATGCCGGCCCGAGGAGACGCACTGGAGACCAGACGCGTTGAGCCGGCCTCATGACACCTGGCTCAATACCCAATCTAGCCCTACCAGTGCGGGGAGGTGGAATAACCCGCACTGGGCTATGCACTCCTACAGGAGACACCGTGCGCTCTACTGCGTAACACGGCGCCTGCCCGTACTCCCGCTCTCCACGGTAAGCCTGGGAAGTGGGCGCAGGTCTCCTACCTGCCCTTGGCCCACTACCTCTTAGCCCCCCCCCCAAGAAATTTTTGGGTGTTACTTACGGGCTTTTTGGGCTTCCGTGCCAGACGCGTTCCCTCATAGCTCCGGTTCCTCTCTCCGGTAGCCTCTGCTCTTCTCAGTGCCTCCAGCTGTTCCCATGGGAGGCGATCCCTACCAGCCAGGATCTCCTCCCATGTGTAGCAACCCTTTCCGTCCAATATATCGTCCCATGTCCATTGCTCCTTCTTTTCCTGTCCCTTACTCCATTTACTCCGCTGCTTGGCTCTGGAATGGTGGGTGATTCTGTAACGGCGTTCCTCTCTCTCTTCGGTCGAAAAGGAGGAGTAGTGATCGAGCCAAGGCGCAGCGGGTTGTGAATACATGATGAATTTTATTTATAAGACAAAACGAAACAAACTATACTTGAATAAACTAACAAAATAACAAAACGAAAATAGACAGACTTAGTACGACGAACTGACATAACACACGCAGAACGAACGAACAAGTACTTACTACAAAAAACGCACGAACAAACCGAAACAATCCCATATGGTGTAACATCATACACAAACACGGAAGACAATCACCCACAAACAAACAGTGAGAACACCCTACCTAAATATGACTCTTAATTAGAGGAGAACGCAAAACACCTGCCTCTAATTAAGAGCCATACCAGGCAACCAAAACCAACATAGAAACAGATAACATAGACTGCCCACCCAAAACACATGCCCTGACCTAAACACATACAAAAAACAACATAAAACAGGTCAGGACCGTTACAGGGAAACAGTTTGTCTGGGTTGTATATTGAAGGGAAACAGTTTGTCTGGGTTGTATATTGAAGGGAAACAGTTTGTCTGGGTTGTATATTGAAGGGAAACAGTTTGTCTGGGTTGTATATTGAAGGGGAAACAGTTTGTCTGGGTTGTATATTGAAGGGAAACAGTTTGTCTGGGTTGTATATTGAAGGGAAACAGTTTGTCTGGGTTGTATATTGAAGGGAAACAGTTTGTCTGGGTTGTATATTGAAGGGGAAACAGTTTGTCTGGGTTGTATATTGAAGGGGAAACAGTTTGTCTGGGTTGTATATTGAAGGGAAACAGTTTGTCTGGGTTGTATATTGAAGGGAAACAGTTTGTCTGGGTTGTATATTGAAGGGGAAACAGTTTGTCTGGGTTGTATATTGAAGGGAAACAGTTTGTCTGGGTTGTGTATTGAAGGGAAACAGTTTGTCTGGGTTGTATATTGAAGGGAAACAGTTTGTCTGGGTTGTATATTGAAGGGGAAACAGTTTGTCTGGGTTGTATATTGAAGGGAAACAGTTTGTCTGGGTTGTATATTGAAGGGGAAACAGTTTGTCTGGGTTGTATATTGAAGGGGAAACAGTTTGTCTGGGTTGTATATTGAAGGGGAAACAGTTTGTCTGGGTTATATATTGAAGGGTAACAGTTTGTCTGGGTTGTATATTAAAGGGAAACAGTTTGTCTGGGTTGTATATTGAAGGGAAACAGTTTGTTGTGTTCTAGGCTGACAGCCCCCCGGATATTTGATTTGAGCTCATCTGTGTGACATTGGGTTTAATTCAAGTTATGCCACTCACTCCATCTCCTGAAGATTATATATTTCTACCAGAAGTTTGTTTTGTGACATCAGTTAAATGTATGTATAACATGCCTACAGGGGCAAAGTCCAGAACAGACAACGAGACACAGGTCTTTGTCTGTGGAACTGAATGACATTTTATTTCATACATGTCATGCAATGTGATGAAAAAATAATACAATTCTGTGTTTTTTTTCTTAATTTTGAAAGGCTTTTATTTGAAAGGGACAATATATAATTCAATAAATATTGTAGCAACATCAATGGGACACAGACATAACATTTACATTAAAAAAGGGATATGACCTAATGACAAAACACAACAAACAACCGTTTCTTTCTGTTCATTCATGTCAGAAACAGAAAGCCTTAGCAGGCTAGCTGATGATACTGCTCTAGGAGAAGCTGTTCTGAAAACAGTTTAATAAAGGCATTGGAATATACCAGAATTCATGGCGCTTTTTAGCGAAGCCTTGATCTTTAAAAAGTGCATTTATACTTTAGACATATCCAGTGAACAACGTCCTTCAACCAAAGTCATGCTTCATTTGTTAATTCCGTTCCCCTCCCTTGCTGAGAGCAGATTGACAAGGTGTTGCATAGCTGAAAGGGCACGTCCATAAACTGTTCAGCATCACAATACCCTGTCTATCATTACGCCAACCACATCAGAAGTCCTAGCATGTCAACGGTCATTGGTTTAAATCATATGGGCTTACAGTAAATTCTACAAAATCCAGGAAAGACATGACTGGAACAACAGGACCATTAGGTCAGGAAACACTTGACTTGCAACCACAAGAAGGAGGAAGAGAAACAAACAAGCTGATGGAAACCACGGTGATGTGCTGCGTGCGCAGTGTCATGTCACCTCCAGATCTTTGATCCAGTGCAAGACGGCCGCTCGTCTTCAGCGTTCCAGAGTGCACCGCTGCAGTCTCTCATGGTGAGCTGTACAGACGGGGGTGAGCCAATCATCATTTACAGTTACATGTACAGCGTGGATCTCTTGTTCACATCCTTTCTGAAGTCCTTAGAAAAATGTCCGGGACTCGTTCAACTTTTCCTACGTGACATCACTTCCTGTGGAAATGCTAATTTCCTGTGAAAGGCCATGACCACTTCCTCGTCCAGCTCTAAGAGGAAACAGTGTTACTACCTCCCGGGACGCCGGAAGGAAGGCAGCTAATTGGCCCAAAGCAGAGATAGCTTCCTCTTCTGGTAAAAGATATGTAAGGGAGATGGATGGTAGACAGACAGGCTACACTGAAAGTATTGTGTTGTCATTGATACGGTGGATTTCATCTACATTTACATTGTATGATGCATATACAAAACTCCACCCCAGGACAGCAAGCCAAGGGCTTTAAAGTGCAGGAAGGGAAGGGCCTCACCCTCTAATGTTCCAGAATGCACTATGCTCTGACCTTTAACCCCTGTCCTCACTGCATGCTTCAATCCCAGCCTACAAACCCACTGCTGAGGGTCGTGACCCTGCCCACCAGGTCACATGACACTGCAACTCTTTGCTTTGTCCTTCCGCAGGTCTGACGCTACCGCCGCGAGGTCGGGCCTAGTGGGCATGTGCGAGATCCTTTTGTTGCCTCTGGTAGATTTGTTGCGTTTGACGTTCTTGTTGTTCTTGTTGACGCAGGCCAAGGTGGCCACGTGGAAAATGTCCCTGACGCTGTTCTCTGACTGCTGGGCTGAGCACTCGATGTAGGGGGCTGAGATCTGTTTGGCCATGTTGGAACCCTGTAGAAAGAAAACACATTGGAATTGGAATTTCAGTTTACTTCCTGAATTGACTGAATTGAAATGGAATTGACCCAAAATCTGAAGAAAATGCACTCTACAACCACCCTACCTGATCATATGACACAGGCATCTGTCTGTGATTGGATAGCTCCACCAGCGTGGAGAGGTCGGTGCGCAGGTCTGATTTGCAGCCCACCAGGAGCATCTTGGTGTTGGGACAGAACTCCTGGATCTCCCCTTTCCACTGTGGAGGACAGAGAAAGTCATTGAGACTGGGAGGACAGGACCAGACAGAATGGGAGCTAGTCCAGACTAGCCATCAAATACTTGCCTCCTCCTGTCCTTGATTCCTCAATTCCTCACCTCCCTCTCAAAGCTCATTGGATGAGGAAGTACAAAAGAGGAGGGACCTTGGAGCCTCTCCTCCAATGGATTTTGAGAGGGAGTAATTGAGGAATCAAGGTCTGGAGGTATCAAGTATTTGACGGCTTGTACACTTTTTTCAGACAGAACCTGAGCCCTCTCCTGGAGAACAAAGCCACTTCCTGTTTCCAGTCACCATGCTGCATCACACAGCGTTGAACCCAGGAAGGAATGCAGTATCGGAGGCTTTAAGGCCAGAGATAATCCTTCACGTTTCCTCCCAAACACAATAAACACTCTGGGATCAATGGCCTTTAATCAGTGGATATAATCTGCTACTAATGCAGTCTGGGGAACAAGGAGTGTCTGGCTGGCTGACTGGCTGGCTGGCTGACTGGCTGGCTGGCTGGCTGACTGGCTGGCTGACTGGCTGACTGGCTGGCTGGCTGGCTGACTGACTGACTGGCTGGCTGGCTGGCTGGCTGACTGGCTGACTGGCTGGCTGGCTGACTGACTGGCTGGCTGGCTGACTGGCTGGCTGGCTGGCTGACTGGCTGGCTGACTGGCTGGCTGGCTGACTGGCTGGCTGGCTGGCTGACTGGCTGGCTGGCTGGCTGGACATTGAGGGATCAGGTTCTGTGTTGTACAGACAGGTGATTGTTTGAACTGGCCCAGAGGAAGGAAGGAACTCTGTTTTGGAACGGAACCTTCTCATGTTTTTTTTCTAGAGCAGAGTCACATCAGAGGACACTAAAAATCACTCCCTTCCTTTCCCTGCCCTCCTCTCACCCTAACGCCCCCTAACCCAGTACGACCTCTGTCTGTACCTCAACTCTCTAGATGTTTAAGTGGGCTAAGTGGAAAAAACAGGAAATTACTGGGGAAAACTGGTAATTACTGGGAAAACGTTCTGGGGGAGGTCAAGTGAAAAGGATATTAAAATGAATTCATTGAATGAAAACTGTATATGTAGTTTCTTTCAAGTGAGGTAAAAGAAAAACACATGAAGGTCCATATTCTAAAGGCTATAGAGGTTGACTAATGGTAGGTACACACAAGTGGAGGACGGACCATAAACATGGCTGGAACTGAGCCAATAGAATGGTATCAAACACCTGGAAACCATGTGTTTGATGTGTTTGATGCCATTCCACTCCAACCATTATCATGAGCCTGTCCTCCCCAATTAAGGTGCCACCAACCTCCTGTGGTACACACCTTCTTTATTACGCTGTCGAGTGTGTCAGGGCGGCTGACGTCAAAACAGATAAGGACAGCGTCTGAGTCTGGGTAGGAGAGAGGCCTCACGTTGTCGTAGTACGGAGACCCTGAAACAACAGAACAAAGCACAGGTCAGCACACGGACAACTACAACTCACACAATACACAGAGAACTACAACTCACACAATACACAGAAAACTACAACTCACACAATACACAGAGAACTACAACTCACACAATACACAGAGAATTACAACTCACACAATACACAGAAAACTACAACTCACACAATACACAGAGAACTACAACTCACACAATACACAGAGAACTACAACTCACACAATACACAGAGAACTACAACTCACACAATACACAGAGAACTACAACCCACACAATACACATAGAACTACAACCCACACAATACACATAGAACTACAACTCACACAATACACAGAAATCAACAACTCAAACAATACACAGAAAACTACAACTCACACAATACACAGAGAATTACAACTCACACAATACACAGAGAACTACAACTTACACAATACACAGAGAACTACAACTCACACAATACACAGAGAACTACAACTCACACAATACACAGAGAACTACAAATCACACAATACACAGAGAACTAACACTCTTACTGTGGATGTAAGAGATTGAGACAGAGTAAAAAAACACACATGGATACATTAGCATCCTATGGGCCATCCAAACCTGTCCAAACCAGATAATGACAGATTTAGCCGATTTAAAGTCACACAGGAAATCCAATAGTCATAGAGATGAAGATGATTTGGTGATGAGAGACCATTTCTCCACAGCGAAGGACACAGTCATTAAGCATCAAGATAATACACACTGGAAGAACATCAACAGAAGAGATGCAGACGTTACGCTGACTGCAGCAATACGTTGTGTTTGAGGACTAGCTTACTTCTCTCTTGAGACAGACCAGAGTTCCAGAGAAAGCAGAAACCTAGAAAACCATGCCAACCCCTTAAACTGGGACCATGTGTAGGAAAACGCCTCTCTCTTTCACTCTCTCCATCCCAACCTCCCTTCATCCCTCTCTCCCTCCCTCCTCCCCTATCTCTGTAACAGCTTAGTGGTGAGGGGTTTAGGCTTACATCAAGGTGAGAGACCGGGTCACGTGAGCAGCTGTGGAAACTAAAGTCTAGGGCTACCCACATGTAACAAAGCCGCGCTGCCAAAGAATCCGGGGAATTTAGTTTTTCATGTCTAAAGTGGCTGGGACTCTT
This sequence comes from Salvelinus fontinalis, assembly GCF_029448725.1. Taxonomy (NCBI): domain Eukaryota; kingdom Metazoa; phylum Chordata; class Actinopteri; order Salmoniformes; family Salmonidae; genus Salvelinus; species Salvelinus fontinalis. Next base: position 813 of record NW_026602167.1, on the reverse strand, counting down.
GGGAGGTCTTTTCCACATGCCCAGAGGAAGCCACCACACACACACACACCCGCACACAGGAAGGAATGCAGTATCTGGAAGAAGCCGATCTAGTTGGATCAACATCCATTCATCCTCCTCCTGCCCTGCCCTAACACACACCCTATTCCCTATATCGTGCACTACTTTTGACCAGAGCGCTCTATATAAGTGCACTATATAGGGAATAGTGTGTCAGTTAGAGGATGTTGAGGATGGGGGTAAGGATCAGTTAGAGGATGTTGAGGATGGGGGTAAGGATCAGTTAGAGGATGTTGAGGATGGGGGTAAGGATCAGTTAGAGGATGTTGAGGATGGGGGTAAGGATCAGTTAGAAGATGTTGAGGATGGGGGTAAGGATCAGTTAGAGGATGTTGAGGATGGGGGTAAGGTTCAGTTAGAGGATGTTGAGGATGGGGGTAAGGATCAGTTAGAGGATGTTGAGGATGGGGGTAAGGATCAGTTAGAAGATGTTGAGGATGGGGGTAAGGATCAGTTAGAGGATGTTGAGGATGGGGGTAAGGTTCAGTTAGAGGATGTTGAGGATGGGGGTAAGGATCAGTTAGAGGATGTTGAGGATGGGGGTAAGGATCAGTTAGAGGATGTTGAGGATGGGGGTAAGGATCAGTTAGAAGATGTTGAGGATGGGGGTAAGGATCAGTTAGAGGATGTTGAGGATGGGGGTACGGATCAGTTAGAGGATGTTGAGGATGGGGGTAAGGATCAGTTAGAGGATGTTGAGGATGGGGGTAAGGATCAGTTAGAGGATGTTGAGGATGGGGGTAAGGATCAGTT
>NW_026602166.1:0-23770 GCF_029448725.1 Salvelinus fontinalis | reverse complement strand
AGTGAAAGATGTCGAACATATTAATAGTAAAGTAAAGATACCCCCAAAGATTACTTGAGTAGTACTTTCACATAGTTTTACTTTAGTTCTTTACGCCACTGGATAATGGCTGACATCGGAACTCTCATTGGGTTAATGAGGCAAATAGTCACACCTGTGACAGGTCCTTTAAAAGGAGAGGTGGAAGAAGTAGACCATAACTCACAGACAACAGAGAGACAACCAGTGAATCCCTTGGAAGAGTGCAGAAGGTGAGATTGTGACATTATTTAATAGACTAGCTGCCCCTTTAAATGGCACCTTAATCTTATGTGTCCCCGGTCAAATGTAGTGCACTATATAGGTCCCCATTTTGTGGATGACACCCCCCCCCCCCTAAAATTAAGAGCATAGACTAACAGTTACCTTTGCAGTAAATTGGTAGTCTCTGACTAGATCTAGGATGATTCCCTATGTAGTGCACTGTGGGCCTTTGTCAAAGGTGGTTCACTACAAACGGAATGAGGAGCCATTTGGAAAGGATCCATATTCCTGTGTGCCAGGCTTATCTATCGTATGTGGTTGAAGAGATGATACCGGAGTTTTGGCAATAGCTTAGTAGTGCCGTGTTGCCCGTACTCGGTTCTTGGGGTCCTCTGGACTGGGTGTAGGAAATGCTGCCTCAGCCGTTGAACCGTTTGTACTTAACACAGGGTTTCCATAACCTCTCCTCGAGTACCAACAGCCATTCCAGATTTAAAATGCTCTCTTTCTCTCTCAGGAGACTATCACAATGGCGATATTGACCATCATTCTGCTTGTCAGCACAGCTTTTGCTCTGGGAGGTGAGAGTTACATACTTCACACTTACTCACCAACATTTTAATAAAACATTAGTGGGTGTTGCTCTGTCCTATTCACACACGTAGGTATTAATGTTTCTTTTCATAACCCGTTGTCCCTTGGACACCCTCTGAGGGGGCAACCATTATCAACTGTGACACTGGAGAATTTAAGGTTTTGTTTTGCTCAAGGGCACAGACAGATATTTCAACTTGTCATCTCAGGGATAAAAACTAGCAACCTTTCAGTTACTGGCCCAACTCTCTAACTGCTAGTCTACCTGCCACTCCTCGAGTTCCAGAGATGTATATTGGTGTCTAGATGCTGGCCTGAGGTATTCTGATATGAACTGTTTCATACATTCAACTGGATGTATGATTGGATTGTCTAGCAACTATCAGGAAATAACACTGATACAATTTACCCCCACTTTCAGTCTTTGTTTCATCAGCTGTTATACAAAAAACAGAAATGGAATTTTGCCTGCATAGGGCTTTTAAAAAAGTAGCAGAATTTCAGTATTTAGCTAGTTAGTACGTAGGTTACTTCTGAAGTGGAACCCTAATCCGTATAAACTACTTCTGACTAGGGGGAGTAGGGTCCCAAATGGGACGCAAACCAAGATTCTGGGATGTATGTCCAGCAATGTATATTATGTCCATACATTTTGTCCACATTACAATGTTTGTTACCTGTGTCCAGATGCTACGATACGACCCAAGACCCCATGTGAGCGTGCTAGAGATGCCGCGACACATGGCCCAATTGGAGCCTACATCCCAACGTGTGACACCGCAGGACAATACACCCCTAAGCAATGTTGGGGCTCTGCAGGTGAACACGGACGCACATACACACTAAATTCTCCAATTCAGTTGAATGTGACACTTCAATGTGTTAGTGTAATATGTCTATTGTTTATGGAACATGTCTATTTCTGGTAGGTTACTGTTGGTGTGTGACCAGTACCGGACAGAAGATCCAGGGTACTGAGACTCCACCAGGCACTGCTCCAATCAACTGCTAGCAACTGTTCCACCAAGGTGTATATACATACTCATTCACTAAATGTTACTACTTTGCAGCTGATTCTGGATGTTAATGTTATGTCTGTAATTGTAGGTGAAAGGCGTTGGAATGAAGATGTTGGAAAGAAGACGTTGAAATGATTGACAGTTGTCTTTACTGTACTACAGGAACTGATTCACATCCCATATAAACAGATTAAATGGTTGAATTACTTACTTTATTGTTGGTGTGATAAATTGTTCAGGATATCTGAACCAATCCATTTCTGGGAAATAGAGGAAGTAGGACTGTTATGGTGACTGTATTACCACTACATTGGCGGTTACAGGACAATAAGGCAATGAAATACCACGTGACCATGGAGTAATTGGGCTTCTCCAAGCTCTGATGCTGGTGATGGTCATTAGTAGTCTACCACACTTGTTAACTGCCTGGTACTCAGCACTCTATTGTCCCTCTAATCACTCTGACATCATTGCAAATGTAATTTGAAAATCTAAATCACTTCATGAGTTCATGTTGGCCAACATTTCTATAAGCTATGCAATTGGGTGAGAACAGACTGATGGCTTCTATTAAAAAGAGGAGGATCCCATCTGCTTCTACAGGCTAAGAATACTATATCAACAGTACCAGGCAAGTTTTAACACACCTACTTATTCCAGGGTTTTCAGTTATAATATTTTCTACATTGTGGAATAGTCAATTATGGAATCATATCTTAAACAAATCAAACTATATTGAGATTCTTCAAAGTAGCCACCCTTTGCCTTTACAGCTTTGTACACTCCTAGCATTCTCTCAACCAGATTCGTGAGGTGGTCACCTGGAATGCATTTCAATTAACTCAACATTTATTTGACACATGCTAATTTTAGTGTGTAGCAATGCTAGTTCCGACAGTGTAGTATTATCTATCAATTCCCCAACTACCTAATACACATATCTAAAGGTGTGAATATGTACATATAAGTATATGGACAAGGTGTAAAATACACGTGATAAAAGTAATGTAAACAGAGGCATTGTGTAAAGTGGCCAGTGTTTGGGTCTCAATGTAGGCAGCAGCCTCTGAGTTAGTGATTGCTGTTGAGCAGTCTGATGGCCTTGCAATAGAAGCTGTTTTTCAGTCTCTCGGTCCAAGCTTTGATGCACCTATACTAACCTTGCCTTCTGGATGGTAGCTGTGTGAACAGGCAGTGGCTCGGGTGGTTGATGTCCTTGATCTTTTTGGCCTTCCTGTGACATCGGGTGCTGTAGGTGTCATGGAGGATAGGTAGTTTGCCCCCGGTGATGCGTTGTGCAGACCGCATCACCCTGTGGATAGCCTTGCGGTTGAGGGCGGTGCAGTTGCCGTACCAGGCTGTGATACAGCCCGACAGGATGCTCTCTGGTGCGTGACGTTGGTGTACGTTTATCATATTTTTACAGGGACAGTGCACATTAATCAACGTTTCAGTAAAAGTGACGGTTTTAGCCAGCTGGCTAATTTTCAACCGCAGTCCCTGGGCAGGTTATTAAAAACAATTACAATATAGAAAATCATTGAGCAGTGATTACACGCAGAGCAACATAGGGCAAGACATAGCATACAGACAGAGCAGCAAGACAAAATTCATAAAAGCAAAAAATTGTTTCCACACCTCACAAGCTTAGGGTCTTAATAGTCAGTGGGTACAACATCTCCAATGCACTTCCTTATAAATTCGCTCACATAGTCAGCGTATAGGTCAATGTTATTCTCTGAGGCTGACCGGAACATATTCCAGTCCGCGTGATCAAACAATCTTGAAGCGTGGCTTCCGATTGGTCAGACCAGCTTTGACTGGTTCTATCCGCTGCTGCATTCTGTTTGAGTTTCTGCCTATAACACGGTAGGAGCAAGATGGTCGGAGTTGCCGAAGGGAGGGCGGGAGAGGGCTATGTATGCATTGCGGAAGTTAGAGTAGCAGTGGTCAAAGGTATTGACCCTGCTCATAGCGCAATCAATATGCTGGTTGAATTTAGGTAGCCTTGTTCTCAAATCTGCTTTAAAATACCCAGCTACAATAAATGCAGCCTCAGGATGAACGGTTTCCATTTAGTATAGAGTCCAGTGAAGTTCCTTGATGGCCGTCTTGGTGTTTGCTTGAGGGGGAATGTACATAGCTGTGACTATAACTGACGAGAATTCTCTTGGTAGGTAAAATGGCAGCCATTTGATTGTATGGAATCCTAGGTCGAGTGAGCAGAAGGACTTGAGTTCCTGTATGTTGTTCTGATTACACCATGAGTCGTTAATCATGAAGCATACACCCCCGCCCTTCCTCTTCCCAGAGAGGTGTTTATCTCTGTCGGCCCGATGCTTGGAGATGTCACGTTCTGACCATAGTTCTTTTGTATTTTCTTTGATTTAGTGTGGTCAGGGCGTGAGTTGGGTGGGTATAGTCTAGTTTTTCTGTTTCTATGTGGGGTTTCTTGTTTGGCCTGATATGGTTCTCAATCAGAGGCAGGTGTTAGTCATTGTCTCTGATTGGGAACCATATTTAGGTAGCCTGTTTTCTGTTGGGTTTTGTGGGTGGTTGTCTTCAGTCGTTGTGTGTCTGCACCAGATAGAACTGTTTCGGTTTTCACTTTGTTGTTTTTGTATTTTGAGTTGTTCACTTCATTAAATAAGATGAACAATTACCACGCTGCGCATTGGTCCTCTGATCCTTCAAACTTCTCCTCCTCAGACGAGGAGGAAGACGACAACCGTTACAAGAGAAGCCCGGTGGCTGAACTGATTCCGACGACATATCCCGATAGAGCCATGTTTCCGTGAAACAGAGAATGTTACAATCTCTGATATCTCTCTGGAAGGGAACCCTTGCTCGAATTTCGTTGACCTTGATGTCAAGAGACTGGACATTGGCTAGTAGTATACTCGGGAGCGGTGGGCGACGTCCACGTCTACTGAGCCTGACCAGGTGGCCTCTTTGCTGTTTTTGGGTCGGCTACTGGAATTAGATCCATTGTCCTCGGTGGTAGTCCGAACAGACATTCCGCTTCGGCAAAGTCGAATTCTTGGTCGTAGTTTTGATACGTTGACGTTGCTCTTATATCCAATAGTTCTTCCCGGCTGAATGTAATGAGACTATAGATTTCCTGGTGTAACAATAGAAGAAATAATACATTACAAAACAATACTGCATAGTTTCCTAAGAACTCGAAGCGAGGCGACCATCTCCATCGGCGCCATCTTCACAGGTGCGCCTTGTTCATTTGTGGAATTACTGTACTCCTTATTGCGTTTGAGCCAATCTGTTGTGTTGTGACATAGTAGGGGTGGTATACAGAAGATAGCCCTATTTGTTAAAAGACCCAAGTTTATATTGTGGCAAGAACAGCACAAATTAGCAAAGTGAAATGACAGCCAATCATTAATTTAAGACACGAAGGTCAGTCAATGTGGAAAATTTCAAGAACTTTGAAAGTTTCTTCAAGTGCAGTTTCAAAAACGAAGCGCAATGATGAACCATGCTCTCATGAGCATTGCAACAGGAAAGGAAGACCGAGAGTTACATTCGATCAATCAATCAAATGTATTTATAAAGCCCTTTTTACATCAGCAAATGTCACAAAGTGCTATACAGAAACCAAGACTAAAACCCCAAACAGCAAGCAATTTAGATGTAGAAGCACGGGGGCTAGGAAAAACTCCATAGAATGGCAGGAACCTAGGAGAGACCTAGAGAGGAACCATGCTCTGAGGGGTGGCAGGTCCTCTTCTGAACAGTTGAAACTGGAGCAGCAGCACGACCATATGGACTGGGGACAGCAAGGAGTCGTCAGGCCAGGTAGTCCTGAGGCATGGTCCTCAGTCTCACGTCCTCGAGAGAAGGGAAAGAGAAAGAAAGAGAGAATTAGAGGGAGCATACTTAACTTTCACACATTAACAAGTCCAATACAGCATATGAAAGGTTAGACATCTTGTCACGCCCTGGCCTTATTATTCTTTGTTTTCTTTATTATTTTAGTTAGGTCAGGGTGTGACATGGGGAATGTTTATGTTTTGTTGTTTTGGGTGTTTATTTGGTAAAGGGGTTAATGGGTGTAGTATATGGTTTTGTGTTGAGTGTAGATGTTTAGCATTGTCTATGGTGGTTAGTTATCTAGGAGAGTCTATGGTTACCTGAATGAGTTCCCAATTAGAGACAGCTGATTTCGGTTGTCTCTGATTGGGAGCCTTATTTAGGGTAGCCATAGGCTCTCATTGGTTGTGGGTAAATGTCTATGTAGAACGTTTGTAGCCTGTGTGTGTATGTGCACGACGTTTATTAGCTTCACGATCGTTTGTTGTTTTGTTAGTTTGTATTAAGTGTTTCGTGTTTATTTTTCGTCATCTTTTAAAATAAAAGAAGATGGCTTACTTTCCTAAAGCTGCGTTTTGGTCCATCAATCCTCCACACGATCGTGACACATCTTGTGAATCCAGCCAACATGTCCGATTTTTAAAATGTTTTACAGCGAAAACACCACGTATATTTATGTTAGCTCACCACCAAATACAAAAAATGACAGACATTTTCACAGCACAGGTAGCAGGCACAAAGCCAACCTAACTAACCAACAAACAACTTCATCAGATGACAGTCTTATAACATGTTATTCAATAAATCTATGTTTTGTTCGAAAAATGTGCATATTTCAGGTATAAATCATAGTTTACATTGCAGCTACAATCAGAAATTGCACCGAAAGCAAACAGAATAATTACAGACACCAACGCCAAATACCTAAATACTCATCATAAAACATTTCTGAAAAATACATAGTGTACAGCAAATGAAAGACAGGCATCGTGTAATTCCAGATAATATTTCCGATTTATCAAGTGTTTTACAGCGAAAACACAATATAGCGTTATATTAGCTTACCACAATAGCCAAAAACACAAGCCCTTCCCCAGTAGTAAAAGTTAGCGATCGTAACAAACCAGTAAAAGATATATAATTTTTGACTAACCTTGATTTTCTTCATCAGATGACAGTCCTATAACATCAGGTTATACATACACTTATGTTTTGTTCGAAAATGTGCATATTTAGAGCTGAAATCAGTGGTTATACATTGTGCTAACTTAGCTACTTTTTCCCACAATGCCCAGGTTTTTTTCGGACACTTTTTCTGACACACATATTCTGACCAAATAGCTATTCATAAACATAACTAAAACATACATGTTGTATAGGAAATGATAGATCCATTAGTTCTTAATGAAACCGCAGTGTTAGAATTCTAAAAAATAACTTCATTACGACATCCAGCTTCGGTATAGCTAGAGTACCCAAAAGTTGGGCGCCCACGACTAGTTCACATGTACGACAGATATATGAAATAGCATCATAAAATGTTTCTTACTTTTGCTGATCTTTCATCAGAATGTTGGACAAGGGTCCTTTGTCGGGAACAATCGTTGTTTGGATTTAGAACGGACTCTTTCCCTCTTGAATTAGCAAGCGCACTGGCCAAGTGGTGCGAATCTATCCATCGTCAACAAAGTCAGAGAACGGAACATGGCAAAACTCCCGAAAAAAATTCAATAATCTGATTAAACTATATTGAAAAACATACTTTACGATGATATGGTCAAATGTATCAAATAAAATCAAAGCCGGAGATAGTAGTCGCCTATAATGGCAGCTAAACAGAAGGCAAATCCAGGTGCCTCCTCGCGCTCTCCAGAAAACATGAAAATGGGTGACACGTCATACAAAGAGCTTGTATTCCACTTCAGATCAAGATAAACACAAAATTTCTTCTCTCACCGCCTCTTGACATCCAGGGGAAGGTCTATGAAGCGCATGTATACTAATACGTATCATGCCGATTTATAGGCAGGACGTAGACGAGAGCCTCGATTTCAGACTTTCCACTTCCTGGTCAGGAAGTTTGTGCCAAATGAGTTCTGTTTGACTCACAGATATAATTCAAACGGTTTAAGAAACTAGAGAGTGTATTCTATCCAATAGTAATAATAATATGCATATTGTACGAGCAAGAATTGAGTACGAGGCCGTTTGAAATGGGCACCTTTATCTAAGTTACTCAATACTGCCCCTGCAGCCAGAAGAAGTTAAATTCACACAGGACACCTGATAAGACAGGAGAAATACTCCAGATAGAACAGACTGACCCTAGCCCTCCGACACAAACTACTGCAGCATAATTACTGGAGGCTGAGACAGGAGGGGTCGGGAGACACAGTCCGACTATACCCCCGGACAGGGCCAACCAGGCAGTATACAACCCCACCCAATTTGCCAAAGCACAGCCTCCAAACCACTAGAGGGATATCTTCAACCACCAACTTACTACCCTGAGACAATGCCGAGTATAGCCCACGCATATCTCCACCACGGGCCAAACCCGAGGGGGGCGCCAACCCAGACAGGAAGATTACTTCAGAGGCTAAATCCACTCAAGTGATTCACCCCTCCTAGGGACGGCATTGAAGAGCACCAGTTAGCAAGTGACTCAGCCCCCATAATAGGGTTAGAGACAGAGATTCCCAGTGGAGAGAGGGGAACCAGCCAAGCAGAGACAGCAAGGGTGGTTCATCGCTCCAGTGCCTTACTGTCAGTTTCACACCCCTCGGCCAGACTACACCCAATCATTGGACCTAGTGAAAAGATGAGTAGTTAATAAAGACTTAAAGGTCAAGACCGAGTCTGCGCCTGTCACATGGATAGGCACACCATTCCATAAAAATTGAGCTATATAGGAGAATGCCCTGCCTCTAGCTGTTTGCTTAGTAAATCTAGGGACAATAAGGAGGCCTGCGTCTTGTGACCGTATTGTACGTGTAGGTATGTACGGCAGGACCAAATCGGAAAGAGAGAGGAATAAGCCCATGTAATGCTTTGTAGGTTAGCAGTAAAACGGTACAGTTTTATTTGAGATGACACTACAACCATCATGATTAATTGTCAGATCCAACAGAAGATCTCTTTGTTTCTAGGGACCTAGAACTAGCATCTATGTTTGTCTGAGTTTCAAAGTATAACATTTGCTGCCATCCAGTTCCTTATGTCTGAAACATAGGTTTCCAGGGAGGGCAATTTTGGGGCTTCACCATGTTTCATCTAAATGTACAAATGTGTATCGTCCGTCAAGCAGTGAAAGTTAACATTATGTTTCCGAATGACATCACCAAGAGGTAATATATTATATATATATATATATATAAAGTGAAAACAATAGAGGTCCTAAAACGGAAACTTGAGGAACACCGAAATATACAGTTGATTTGTCAGAGGACAAACCATCCACAGAGACGAACCGATATCTTTCCGACAGATAAGATATAAACCAGGACAGAACTTGTCCGTGTAGATCAATTTGGGTTTCCAATCTCTTCAAAAGAATGTGGTGATCTATGGTATCAAAGCAGCACTAAGGTGTAGGTGTAAATGATGTGAAATGGCTAGCTAGTTAGCGGTGGTTTGCGCTAATAGCGTTTCAATCGGTGACGTCACTCGCTTTGAGACCTTGAAGTAGTGGTTCCCCTTGCTCTGCAAGGGCCGCGGCTTTTGTGGAGCGATGGGTAACGATGCTTCGTGGGTGACTGTTGTTGATGTGTGCAGATGGTCCATGGTTCGCGCGAGTGGACAGACTAAAGTTAAGCTGTGACATTGATGCTGTTGACCCGGATCACTGGTTGCTGCGGAAAAGGAGGAGGTCGAAAGGGGGGGTGAGTGTAACCGATGTGAAATGGCTAGCTAGTTAGCGGTGGTACGCGCTAATAGCGTTTCAATCGGTGACGTCACTCGCTTTGAGACCTTGAAGTAGTTGCTCCCCTTGCTCTGCAAGGGCCGCGGCTTTTGTGGAGCGATGGGTAACGATGCTTCGTGGGTGACTGTTGTTGAAGTGTGCAGAGGGTTCCTGGTTCGTGCCCGGGGCGAGGGGACGGACTAAAGTTAAACTGTTACATAGGAACACGAGGACAGAGGAAGAACCATGGTCTGACACCATTAAAAGGTCATTTACCACCTCTACGAGTGCAGTCTCAGTGAGTTGGACCACAGAGTTAAGAAAAGCAACCAACAAGTGCTCAGCATATGTGGGAACTCCTTCAAGACTGTTTGAAAAGCATTCGAGGTGAAGCTGGTTGAGAGAATGCCAAGAGCGTGCAAAGCTGTCATCAAGGCAACTTTGAAGTATCTCAAATATAACATATATTTTGAAATATAACATATATTTTTATTTGTTAAACACTTTTGTTTACTACTTGATTCCATGTGTGATATTTCATAGTTTAATGTCTTCACTGTTATTCTACAATGTAGAAAATAGTAAAAATGAAGAAAAACCCTTGAATGAGTAGGTGTGTCCAAACTTTTGACTCGTGCTGTATTTATCAACTTTCCTAATATTAAGAACATTGCTTATATTTCCAACAGGAGTAGAGCCTACCTGGCTGGCATGAAAATGAAACAAGGGAAAATAATCCTCCATTCGCTATTTAAGTGCATAGATTAAATGTATTTTTCCCCTGCCCGATTCGAGTCATGTGCAAGATAATTGTCCTTTCTAAATCAAAACAAATGTCACAAATATTTTTTAGTACATGTAAAGACAAGATTAAATCAAGAATAGTCTGATGGGTGACAATATTAGCCCATCACTTGGGAATGATGCCCAGTGTAAGGCAAGAAGCAATGAGTAACTCTTTTTTTCAATTTTTTCAAATCATAGTGCCACACCTCATGTAGCCTAGCCAATAGGCCTATATGTTTTGATAAGGTTTGTGTAGCCTGGCGAAAGTCAACCCAGCACAGGACAAAACATTATTTGGGGTTGTTTGTACTGTCGAAGCTAATATATAAAATAGGATCATGTAGAAGGGAAATCACTACAAGAGGAAGTCACCATGATGTCATATTCAGTCTAAATCACAATCAAGTGAAATACATCTGTTGGTAAAGTGCATAAAAACAATCTGAGAAGTGGCTCTGCTTTAAACACACCGTCCACGTGATACCCTAACCCCACATGGAACAGTAGATTCTCACCCATACAGCAGCTTTAAATAATGTAATGGTTAACTCCACAACGTGTCTCTGGGAGCACTGGTATTCAGCTAGCAAGAAGCTAACATCCCCATGTCAATCCAAAGTAACGTTGGACCCATGATGGATGATTGATTCCAGTGTAATTGCTTACTCTTACACGCTGCGCATGTACAATCCCATAACTGCTTGCACACCTTATTTATGAATCTCTTAAAGGGACAGTGCCATCTACTGGATATAAATGAATACAACTATGCCATTTAACCACCTGGCTACATTAGTATTACAACTAAAGTGGCCAAATAGGCTGTACACTCATTGCAAAGAGGTTAACTGGCATGCACATGCAGCGCATGAGTTTCACGTTTGGGGAAGATCATTTTCACCACAAAAATATAATTTTATAACAAAAGCATTAAATGCATAATCATACTATGGGGTTGGCTGAGTCCTATTGGGTGGACTGAGTCCTAGTGCGTTAGCTGAGAACTACTGCGTAGGCTGACTAGTACTGTGTGGGCTGTGTCCTAGCACGTGAGCTGAGTACTACTGCTTGGGCTTTGTCCTAAAGCAGGCCGGCAGCCTGGGAAAACAGGACACTATCATTCATCACACCTTGTCACTCTTTTGCAGTAAAATCTCATAACCCAAGGAGTTCTCTGCAGCTCCCACCACAACATCTATTTTCTGTGATTTATGTTCCATTTCTGCGGTACAGTTGATAACCATGACTATGAATGCTAAGAAACCAACCTTACTGAAACACGTGTTATTCCTATCACTCTCTATTGGCCTCGGCATACTCACAGGGAGCCTCTCAGGATCCCTCGAAACTGGACCCATCTTCCTCTACTACTCTCTTCACTGCCTATGAAGATACCTTCATAGAAAATGACTCAAGGAAAAGTGAAAGTCACCTAGTAAAATATTACTTGAGTAGTCTAAATGTATTCGGTTTTAAATATACTGAAGTATCAAAATGAAATGTAATTGATAAAATATACTTAAGTAGCAAAAGTAGAAATCATTTCAAATTCATTATATTAAGCAAACCAGATCAGATGGTACCATTTTCGTGTTTTTAAATTTGATTACGGATAGCCAGTGTCACACTCCAACACTCAGACATAATTTACAAATGAAGCATTTGTGTCTAGTGAGTGTGCCAGATCAAAGGCAGTAGGGATGACCAGGGATGTTCTCTTGACAAGTGTGTGAATCAGACAATTGTTCTGTCCTGCTAATCATTCAAAATCTAACGAGTACTTTTGGGTGTCAGGGAAAATGTATGGAGTAAAAAGTACATTATTTTCTTTAGGAATGTAGTGAAGTGAAAGATGTCGAATATATTAATAACCCCACTACACGGAACCTACCGACGGAAACGCACGAGGTATCTACAAACAGACCTCCATCCTATGCTGCTACCGATAGCCATATACCCGGCCAGCTGTCTGGATCGCCACGACCCCAACCAACCTCTACTCACTGGACCCTTATTTATCACTCGATTAAGCTTGCCTCTCCTTAATGTAAATATGCCTTGTCCATTGCTGTTCTGGTTAGTGTTTATTGGCTTATTTCACTGTAGAGATTCTAGCCCTGCTCTCTATACCATATCCAACCCTGCAGTTCCACCACCCACATATGCGATGACATCACCTGGTTTCAATGATGTTTCTAGAGACAAGATCTCTCTCATCATCACTCAATACCTAGGTTTACCTCCACTGTATTCACATCCTACCATACCTTTGTCTGTACATTATTCCTTTAAACTATTTTATCGCCCCCAGAAACTTCCTTTTACTCTCTGCTCTGGTAGCTCTAGGCGACCAATTCTCATAGCTTTTAGCCGTACTATTATCCTACTTCTCCTCTGTTCCTCTGGTGATGTAGAGGTGAATCCAGGCCCTGCAGTACCTGGCTCCACTCCTATTCCCCAGGCGCTCTCTTTTGATGACTTCTGTAACCGTAATAGCCTTGGCTTCATGCATGTTAACCTGTCTAGGATCAGCGTGGCGCTAGCGGCACACCCCCCCCCCCCCCCACTGAAAAACCAGTGCCGCGAAATTCAAAAAAAATATTTTTTTAAAATATTTAACTTTCACACATTAAAGTCCAATACAGCTAATGAAAGACACAGATCTTGTGAATCCAGTCAACATTTCCGATTTTTAAAATGTTTTACAGGGAAGACACAATATGTAAAGATGTACATCTATTACCTAAAAACACATTAGCATAATCCACCATCTTTTATTTGTCCACCAACACCAGTAACCATCACCAATTCGGCTAAACTAAGATATTTATAGCCCCTAACCAACAAAAAAACTCATTAGATGACAGTCTGATAACATATTTATGGTATGGGATAGGTTTTGTTAGAAAAAAGTGCATATTTCAGGTATATGGCATAGTTTACAATTGCACCCACCATCACAAATGGACTAGAATAATTACAATGAGCAACATGTTTACCTAACTACTAATCATCAAACATTTCGTAAAAATATACAGCATACACGAATCGAAAGACACAGATCCTGTGAATACAGACAATATTTCAGATTTTCTAAGTGTCTTACAGCGAAAACACAATAAATCGTTATATTAGCTTAGCACATAGCAATTAGCAGCCCAGCATTGATTCTAGCCAAAGTGAGCGATAAAAGTCAACATCGCCAAAAGATATTAATTTTTTCACTAACCTTCTCAGAATTCTTCCGATGACACTCCTGTAACATCACATTACAACATGCATATACAGTTTGATCGAAAATGTTTATATTTAGCCACCAAAATCATGGTTAGACAATGTGAAATGTAGACAAGCTGGTAAAGAAAAAGTCCTTGCGCCACTTAGACAGTGATCTACTCTTATACATAAATACTCATAAACGTGACTAAAAAATATAGGGTGGACAGGGATTGATAGACAATTTAATTCTTAATACAATTGCGTTATTACATTTTTTAATTTATCCTTACTTTTCAATACAGTTTGCGCCAAGCGAAGCTACGTCAAAAAACATGGCGTCCTAAGCCACTAAAATGTTTCGACAGAAACACGATTTATCATAATAAAAATGTCCTACCTTGAGCTGTTCTTCCATCAGTATCTTGGGCAAAGGATCCTTTCTTGGGAGAAATCGTCTTTTGGTGGAAAGCTGTCCTCTTGCCATGTGGAAATGTCAACTGCGTTCGGGATGAACTGAAAAGCGTGCCCAACTTTTCACATCGTTGCAAAAATAAATGTCCCAAAATCGCACTAAACGGATATAAATTGCTATAAAACGCTTTAAATTAACTACTTTATGATGTTTGTAACTCCTATAACGAGTGAAAAGATGACCGGAGAAATATAACAGGCTAAACTAACGCTTGGAACAGGAGAGGGTCGGTGTCTTCCACGCGCGTTACGCAGCAAGAAAAGCCTTGCTAGCTAAAGGTTTTTTTCATTTGTAGGGCCTGTGAACGCGCAATCGACCCCGTTGGAATCGTCATCACGTAAAGGCATCCAGGGGAAGACGTAAGAAGTGTCCGTATAGTCATAGCAACGACAGTGCCCTTTTAACTGACTTCAGAAAAGTGGCCAACATTTCTCAAATCTGACTCCATGTCAGGGAAATTGCTGTAGAATGGGCTCTGTTCCACTTAGAGACAAAATTTCAACTCCTATAGAAACTATAGACTGTTTTCTATCCAATAATAATAATAATATGCATATTGTACGATCAAGGATTTTGTGGGAAGCCGTTTAAAAAATTTGCCAAATTAGCATAAATAGTCTAAACAGCGCCCCCATCCCCAACAGGTTAACATTAGGAGCCTCCTCCCTAAGTTTGTTTTGTTCACTGCTTTAGCACACTCTACCAACCCGGATGTATTAGCCGTGTCTGAATCCTGGCTTAGAAAGACCACCAAAAATTCAGACATTTTTATCCCCAATTACAATATTTTCAGACAAGATAGAACGGCCAAAGGGGGCGGTGTTGCAATCTACTGCAAAGACTGCCTGCAGAGTTCTGTTATACTATCCAGGTCTGTTCCCAAACAATTTGAACTTCTACTTTTAAAAATCCACCTCTCTAAAAACAAGTCTCTCACCGTTGCCGCCTACTATAGACCACCCTCTGCCCCCAGCTGTGCTCTGGACACTATATGTGAACTGATTGCCCCCCATCTATCTTCAGAGCTCGTGCTGCTAGGCGACCTAAATTTGAACATGCTCAACACCCCAGCCACCCTACAATCTAAGCTTGATGCCCTCAATCTCACACAAATTATTAATGAACCTACCAGGTACCACCCCAATTCCGTAAACACGGGTACCCTCATAGATATCATCCTAACTAACTTGCCCTCCAAATACACCTCTGCTGTTTTTAACCAAGATCTCAGCGATCACTGCCTCATTGCCTGCATCCGTAATGGGTCAGCGGTCAAACGACCTCCACTCATCACTGTCAAACGCTCCCTGAAACACTTCAGCGAGCAGGCCTTCCTAATTGACCTGGCCGGGGTATCCTGGAAGGATATTGATCTCATCCCGTCAGTAGAGGATGCCTGGTCTTTTTTTAAAAATGCCTTCCTCACCATCTTGAATAAGCATGCCGCATTCAAGAAATTTAGAACCAGGAACAGATATAGCCCTTGGTTCTCTCCTGACCTGACTGCCCTTAACCAACAGAAAAACATCCTATGGCGTTCTGCATTAGCATCGAACAGCCCCCGTGATATGCAACTTTTCAGGGAAGCCAGAAACCAATATACACAGGCAGTTAGAACAGCCAAGGCTAGCTTTTTCAAGCAGAAATTTGCTTCCTGCAACACAAATTCAAAAAAGTTCTGGGACACCGTAAAGTCCATGGAGAATAAGAACACCTCCTCCCAGCTTCCAACCGCCCTGAAGATAGGAAACACTGTCACCACCGACAAATCCACTATAATTGAGAATTTCAATAAGCATTTTTCTACGGCTGGCCATGCTTTCCACCTGGCTACCCCTACCCGGGACAACAGCACTGCCCTCCCCTCTGCTACTCGCCCAAGCCTTCCCCATTTCTCTTTCTCCCAAATACAGTCAGCTGATGTTCTTAATGAGCTGCAAAATCTGGACCCTTACAAATCAGCCGGGCTAGATAATCTGGACCCTTTCTTTCTAAAACTATCTGCTGAAATTGTTGCCACCCCTATTACTAGCCTCTTCAACCTCTCTTTCGTGTCGTCTGAGATCCCCAAAGATTGGAAAGCAGCTGCGGTTATCCCCCTCTTCAAAGGGGGGGACACCCTTGACCCTAACTGCTACAGACCTATATCTATCCTACCCTGCCTTTCTAAGGTCTTCGAAAGCCAAGTCAACAAACAGATTACCGACCATTTCGAATCACACCACACCTTCTCCGCTATGCAATCTGGTTTCAGAGCTGGTCATGGGTGCACCTCAGCCACGCTCAAGGTCATAAACGATATCGTAACCGCCATCGATAGGAAACAATACTGTGCAGCCGTATTCATTGACCTGGCCAAGGCTTTTGACTCTGTCAATCACCACATCCTCATTGGCAGACTCGACAGCCTTGGTTTCTCTAATGATTGCCTCGCCTGGTTCACCAACTACTTCTCTGATAGAGTTCAGTGTGTCAAATCGGAGGGTCTGTTGTCCGGGCCTCTGGCAGTCTCTATGGGGGTGCCACAGGGTTCAATTCTTGGACCGACTCTCTTCTCTGTTTACATCAATGATGTCGCTCTTGCTGCTGGTGATTCTCTGATCCACCTCTACGCAGACGACACTATTCTGTATACTTCTGGCCCTTCTTTTGACACTGTGTTAACAACCCTCCAGGCGAGCTTCAATGCCATACAACTCTCCTTCCGTGGCCTCCAACTGCTCTTAAATACAAGTAAAACCAAATGCATGCTCTTCAACCGATCGCTGCCTGCTCCTGCCCGCCTGTCCAACATCACTACTTTGGACGGCTCTGACTTAGAATATGTGGACAACTACAAATACCTAGGTGTCTGGTTAGACTGTAAACTCTCCTTCCAGACCCACATCAAACATCTCCAATCCAAAGTCAAATCTAGAATTGGCTTCCTATTCCGCAACAAAGCATCCTTTACTCATGCTGCCAAACATACCCTTGTAAAACTGACCATCCTACCAATCCTCGACTTCGGTGATGTCATTTACAAAATAGCCTCCAAAACCCTACTCAATAAATTGGATGCAGTCTATCACAGTGCCATCCGTTTTGTCACCAAAGCCCCATATACTACCCACCACTGCGACCTGTACACTCTCGTTGGCTGGCCCTCGCTTCATACTCGTCGCCAAACCCATTGGTTCCAGGTCATCTACAAGACCCTGCTAGGTAAAGTCCCCCCTTATCTCAGCTCGCTGGTCACCATAGCAGCACCTACCCGTAGCACGCGCTCCAGCAGGTATATCTCTCTAGTCACCCCCAAAACCAATTCTTCCTTTGGACGCCTCTCCTTCCAGTTCTCTGCTGCCAATGACTGGAACGAACTACAAAAATCTCTGAAACTGGAAACACCTATCTCCCTCACTAGCTTTAAGCACCAGCTGTCAGAGCAGCTCATAGATTACTGCACCTGTACATAACCCATCTACAATTTAGCCCAAACAACTACCTCTTTACCTACTGTATTTATTTATTAATTTATTTTGCTCCTTTGCACCCCATTATTTCTGTCTCTACTTTGCACTTTCTTCCAATGCAAACCAACCATTCCAGTGTTTTTTTTTTTTTCTTTTCTTTTTTTTTTTCTTTTTTTTTTTTTACTTGCTGTGTTGTACTCACTTCGCCTCCATGGCCTTTTTATATTTTTATTTATTTATACATATATCTGTTTGCCTTCACCTCCCTTATCTCACCTCACTTGCTCACATTGTATATAGACTTATTTTTTTTTATCTTTTTCACTGTATTATTGACTATATGTTTGTTTTTACTCCATGTGTAACTATGTGTTGTTGTATGTGTCGAACTGCTTTGCTTTATCTTGGCCAGGTCGCAATTGTAAATGAGAACGTGTTCTCAATTTGCCTACCTGGTTAAATAAAGGTTAAATAAAAAAATAAATAAAATAAAAAATAGTAAAGTAAAGATACCCCCAAAAATGACTTGAGTAGAACCTGCACATAGTTTTACTTTAGTTCTTTAAACCACTGGATAATGGCCGACATGGGAACTCTCATTGGGTTAATGAGGCAACTAGTCACACCTGTGACAGGTCCTTTAAAAGGAGAGGTGGAAGAAGTAGACCATAACTCACAGACAACAGAGAGACAACCAGTGAATCCCTTGGAAGAGTGCAGAAGGTGAGATTGTGACATTATTTAACAGACTAGCTGCCCCTTTAAATGGCACCTTAATCTTATGTGTCCCCGGTCAAATGTAATGCACTATATAGGTCCCCATTTTGTGGAGTGACACCCCCCCCCCCCCCTGAAATTAAGAGCATAGACTAACAGTTACCTTTGCAGTAAATGGGTAGTCTCTGACTAGATCTAGGATGATTCCCTATGTAGTGCACTGTGGGCCTTCGTCCAAGGTGGTTCACTACAAATGGAATGAGGAGCCATTTGGAAAGGATCCATATTCCTGTGTGCCAGGCTTATCTATCGTATGTGGTTGATGACATGATACCGGAGTTTTGGCAATAGCTTAGTAGTGCCGTGTTGCCCGTACTCGGTTCTTGGGGTCCTCTGGACTGGGTGTAGGAAATGCTGCCTCAGCCGTTGTTTAAGTTTGGTACTTAACACAGGGTTTCCATAACCTCTCCTCTAGTACCAACAACCATTCCAGATTTAAAATGCTCTCTTTCTCTCTCAGGAGACTATCATAATGGCAATATTGACCATTATTCTACTTGTCAGCACAGCTTTTGCTCTTGGAGGTAAGAGTGACATACCTCACACTTACCAACATTTTAATAAAACATTAGTGGGTGTTGCTCTGTCCTATTCACACACGTAGGTATTAATGTTTCTTTTCATAACCCGTTGTCCCTTGGACACCCTCTGAGAGGGCAGCCATTATCAACTGTGACACTGGAGAATTTAAGGTTTTGTTTTGTTTAAGGGCACAGACAGACATTTCAACTCGTCATCTCAGGGATAAAAACTAGCAACCTTTCAGTTACTGGCCCAACTCTCTAACTGCTTGTCTACCTGCCACTCCTCGAGTTCCAGAGATGTATATTGGTGTCTAGATGCTAGCCTGAGGTATTCTGATATGAACTGTTTGATACATTCAACTGGATGTATGATTGGATTGTCTAGCAACTATCAGGAAATAACACTGATACAATTTACCCCCACTTTCAGTCTTCGTTTCATCAGCTGTTATACAAAGGACAGAAATGGAATTTTGCCTGCATAGGGCTTTTAAAAAAGTAGCACAATTTCAGTATTTAGCTAGTTAGTACGTAGGTTACTTCTGAAGTGGAACCCTAATCTGTATAAACTACTTCTGACTAGGGGGAGTAGGGTCCCAAATGGGACGCAAACCAAGATTCTGGGATGCATGTCCAGCAATGTATATTATGTCCATACATTTTGTCCACATTACAATGTTTGTTACCTGTGTCCAGATGCTACGATACGACCCAAGACCCCATGTGAGCGTGCTAGAGATGCCGCGACACATGGCCCAATTGGAGCCTACATCCCAACGTGTGACGCCGCAGGACAATACACCCCTAAGCAATGTTGGGGCTCTGCAGGTGAACACCGACGCACATACATACTAAATTCTCCAATTCAGTTGAATGTGACACTTCAATGTGTTAGTGTAATATTTCTACTGTTTATGGAACATGTCTATTTCTGGTAGGTTACTGTTGGTGTGTGACCAGTACCGGACAGAAGATCCAGGGTACTGAGACTCCACCAGGCACTGCTCCAATCAACTGCTAGCAACTGTTCCACCAAGGTGTATATACATACTCATTCACTAAATGTTACTACTTTGCAGCTGATTCTGGATGTTAATGTCATGTCTGTAATTGTAGGTGAAAGGCGTTGGAATGAAGATGTTGGAAAGAAGACGTTGAAATGATTGACAGTTGTCTTTACTGTACTACAGGAACTGATTCACATCCCATATAAACGGATTAAATGGTTGAATTACTTACTTTATTGTTGGTGTGATAAATTGTTCAGGATATCTGAACCAATCCATTTCTGGGAAATGGAGGAAGTAGGACTGTTATGGTGACTGTATTACCACTACATTGGCGGTTACAGGACAATAAGGCAATGAAATACCACGTGACCATGGAGTAATTGGGCTTCTCCAAGCTCTGATGCTGGTGATGGTCATTAGTAGTCTACCACACTTGTTAACTGTCTGGTACTCAGCACTCTATTGTCCCTCTAATAACTCTGACATCATTGCCAATGTAATTTGAAAATCTAAATCACTTCATGAGTTCATGTTGGCCAACATTTCTATAAGCTATGCAATTGGGTGAGAACAGCCTGATGGCTTCTATTAAAAAGAGGAGGATCCCATCTGCTTCTACAGGCTGAAAATACTATATCAACAGTACCAGGCAAGTTTTAACACACCTACTTATTCCAGGGTTTTCAGTTATAATATTTTCTACATTGTGGAATAGTCAATTATGGAATCATATCTTAAACAAATCAAACTATATTGAGATTCTTCAAAGTAGCCACCCTTTGCCTTTACAGCTTTGTACACTCCTAGCATTCTCTCAACCAGATTCGTGAGGTGGTCACCTGGAATGCATTTCAATTAACTCAACATTTATTTGACACATGCTAATTTTAGTGTGTAGTACTACACTGTCGGAACTAGCATTGTTATCTATCAATTCCCCAACTACCTAATACACATATCTAAAGGTGTGAATATGTACATAAGTATATGGACAAGGTGTAAAATACACGTGATAAAAGTAATGTAAACAGAGGCATTGTTTTAAGTGGCCAGTGTTTGGGTCTAAATGTAGGCAGCAGCCTCTGAGTTAGTGATTGCTGTTGAGCAGGCTGATGGCCTTGCAATAGAAGCTGTTTTTCAGTCTCTCGGTCCAAGCTTTGATGCACCTATACTAACCTTGCCTTCTGGATGGTAGCTGTGTGAACAGGCAGTGGCTCGGGTGGTTGATGTCCTTGATCTTTTTGGCCTTCCTGTGACATCGGGTGCTGTAGGTATCATGGAGGATAGGTAGTTTGCCCCCGGTGATGCGTTGTGCAGACCGCATCACCCTGTGGATAGCCTTGCGGTTGAGGGCGGTGCAGTTGCCGTACCAGGCTGTGATACAGCCCGACAGGATGCTCTCGATGGTGCGTGACGTTGGTGTACGTTTATCATATTTTTACAGGGACAGTGCACATTAATCAACGTTTCAGTAAAAGTGATGGTTTTAGCCAGCTGGCTAATTTTCAACTGCAGTCCCTGGGCAGGTTATTAAAAACAATTACAATATAGAAAATCATTGAGCAGTGAGCACACGCAGAGCAACATAGGGCAAGACATAGCATACAGACAGAGCAACATAAGATAAGCAAGATGTAGCATTCAGACAGCAGCAACAGAACAAAAAAGCAGCAAGACAAAATTCATAAAAGCAAAAAATTGTTTCCACACCTCACAAGCTACAGACAACATGGAACGCGACAATACACAGCTAGGGATCATAAGTCAGCAGGGTCGCCCGATTTAAAGATGGCCGTAATTATGGCCGACTTCCATACTCTTGGAACAACCCCCAGACCAATAGATGTGTTTGTGACCTTACTAATGGGGCCAATGAGTGACTCTGTCATTTTTAAGAAAGGTAGATTCCAGCCCAAACACATCTTTGGCTTTAGAGTTCTTTAGTGAGCTTATCACCTTGTTCACCTTTGACTCAGAAACCTCCCGTATGATGAAGACAGGTTGAGCGTCATTCAGTAGCAGTGAGCCCAAGAAACCAGTGGAGGGGATTCGTGTCAGTACCCTGACAGTCAATAAAGTAGGAATTGAAGGCGATTGCTATTTTGACTGCATCCTGTGTTAGATTGATTTCTAGTCTTGTTGCAGTGTTACTATGGTCTTTCCCTGTTAACTCTTTTGGATTCTCCCAGATCAATTTAGAATTTACCTTTGCTTCACCAATTATGTTAATAAAAAAAGTTTGCCTTGGCCTGTCTGATTTCTTTCATCACCTTATTTCTCAACATGGTAAACCTATGTCTGTCATGCTCTAATGTGGATCTTAGGGCTATTTTCAGAGCATAAACTCGTTCTTTCATCAATATCCAAATTTCTCCATTTAGCCAAGGAAGAGGGCTCTTTTGGCCAGGTTTGGATTTGATTTTCTTTAGGAAACCATTTATTGTAGTCTGGATTGTGAATAGAAAAACCTGACTATCAGCTTCCACGTCTGTATAGGACAAGAGATCATTCCAGTTAATTCCATTAATTGCGTTTTCAAAATTGTTTCATTCACTCTTAGGTATTCTTAGTTGATCTGGCTTTCTAACAGTAGAGAGGTTAAACCTGCTCTTAGACAGCTTTCTGGCTATAAGTGTCAGATTATGATCAGATAGCCCAGTAACCATATTGAATGATTTAGTCACTCTCTCTGGTTTATTACCGAACACCAAATCAATCTGTGTTTTACAGCAACAAGTCACCCTGGTTGGTCCTTTAACTAGCTGTGTAAGGTCAAAGGTGATCCTTTTGAGGGTTTTCCTACAAGACTTGTCTTCATAATTAATATTAAAATCTCCCATTAAGATGACCTCTTTCCCAAAATCACATTCCCTAAGCATGTTATTAAACTGATCAAAAAACACACTTTTGGTGGAAGGTGGTCTATACATTCCAATAAGGGTAAAAGACATTTGGGGAGACAGTGTAACGTTCAGGCCACTACATTCTAGTTCATTATCACATGACCACTCAATTTGTTTACATCGGATATGTTCTAATGTAAATCATCAGAGACCCCTCTTCCTTCAATCCTGTCTCTCCTGAAAACATTGTAGCCAGGCACAATCAAAGCAGCATATGGAGAGTTTTTATGGAGCCTTGTCTCTGAGAGGCAGAGGAAGTCAAGGTTGGAGTCTGTGAGTAGATGTTGAATTTGATCACTTTTTGGAATGACACTACAAATGTTCAAGTGCCCCGCTAGTAGTCCCTTGGGCTTAGCTCGTGGGTCCCAGATGACTCGAGATTGATTGACACATTGAAAAAAGTTCAATTTTCTGTGTTTTCTGACAGCTGGGTTTAGGCCGTTTTGATTAGGGGCAGTTCGGTAGCACAATAACAATCCCTCCCGCTTGCACTGGATGCGGGGAACTAATTAAAACAGCTTGCGTACCAGAAGCAGAGTCAGGGATCGCATATAGCGACTTGGGTATGTTTGAAGAGTCAAAATCTATCCTGGAGCTGGGTGAGTCGAGAGAAACCATGGGACCATAGCACTCACCCACTTCCACAGCAGCGACGATCAGTGGCCGAGGCCATCCACTGCTTTCTACTCCGGTGAGTATTGCTGGCTCGGTGATGTTAGGCCCAGGATTGAGTTGCACATCCCCGGAGAGTAGGAGGGTAGTGAACAGGTAGTTTAACAGTTTCCGCTAAATGTTGGACTTGTGTTTGTTACGCCTTAGCGGTTCAGTGGAATAGGGAGCGAGGTAGACTTGGCCATTATTCAGAACATTATTGTATGCTGAGTACTGTCCGCTCCTGTGGAACGGTGAACCAATGTGTTTGGTGTTGATATTCTCCGGTAGTAGACTGATTGTGTCATCCTAGCAAGGACACACTGAGATTATCAGTAGAGCAGCTACATAACTGACAATCATGGCAAAGTACTGAAGATAAAACACATAA
>NW_026602165.1:0-23791 GCF_029448725.1 Salvelinus fontinalis | reverse complement strand
TAGCACGCTAACCACTAGCTAGCACGCTAATCATTGGCTAGCACGCTAATCATTAGCAAGCAGTAAATAAGTATAAAGTAACAATTGCACATTAATGAATTGTTTGGATGAGCCCACCAATTTCAATCTCATGACGCAGTATATCTGACACAATATGGCTTTCAGACATTGTCAATGCATGTTGGATTCAGCCGAAAGATATACATGAGCTAACAGAAATTACAAATAAAGACAATGGGAACATGCATTGCTTGCCAATACACCACATACAATTTTAGTTAAAATATTGGTTAACAGTTTAGTTCATAGCTTACCTTCTTGCATGAATGAGAACATCTGCAACCATCCTCCTCTTCCTTAACAAACTTTCTGCACAGCTACTTTTGTTGTGATCGTGCTCAGGCAGACAGGCTTGCCAGATCAATTTCACATTTCTAGTAAATCCAGTAAAAACCCGCCTTCAAAGCCTGAAAACTGTTACAATGTCAGCAGATTACAGGGAAATTAATGGGGTTTTAAAAAATACCATGTTGATAACGGTGCAATATAGAAGTAGTATAAATACTTGCACGCAGCAACCAACACTTTTTACCCGCAGCAAAGTTTTAAAAGTACCTCAATAAAAGACAACGCATTGTACATGGCAACCCTGGGGAGAGATTTGTCACTGCAGCGTGGGGGAGGGGGAACTGTGTTGACCTGTGAAAGTTTTGGTGGTTTAGTACTTTTGTGCACTCTGCAGTGGGGGAGGGACAGCTTCTCCAGCGGAAATGATGGCGAGTAGACAATGATTCCATCAGCCCAGATTTCTGAATATGTGTGCAATATTATTACTGTCACCTACATTTCCTTAGACAATTTGGGTTTGTAGCTTACACAATCAGTATCAGTGAGGTGTTAAGTGCAGCTACTTGAATGGTCTGTAGACTTGCTGACACAAAAGTAGCTAATGGCAGGTTAAGATTCTAACTAGCAACCTAACCCCTCAGCAATCAGGTTCACTACCTGCACACAGACCAAACAGCCTAGTGATATTAACAGCCATCTCATCTCTATTGGCACTCAGCTACTCTCACAATCTCCGTTTCTCTCTCATAACAGGCCATTTTTTAATCGTATTTGCATTTACCCTCCACTAGACCCCTGGTTTCACAAGGTGGAATACAATGTACTGATAATAAGTGATTTCAGGTTTGTACTGCTGTGAAGACGTAGGCCTTTACATCAGCATTGATCTCTTTGCAAAAAGCCTCAAGAAAACTCATAATAAACTTGGGAAACTGATGTTCATATCTTAAAGGACAAGTCCCTATAAGCTTTTGTCAGGAATCGGGACTAGGTGAATAAAGCCAATGCAACTGCATGTTTTACAAATGGGAGGCTATCTTATGGTAGGACTAGTTATAAAATGACATTATAGGCCGACACTGTACACTATAGGCCTATTTCTTTGCCAGATTGGAGAATGTCTGCAATTGTCTTGCCTAGTGAAGCAAAACTGCCAAAACATGGCCTGGTCATGGATGAAAAGCACCTTTTCAAAATGGGGTAGAACTGAGGGAACATAAGGCGGACCCCAGGATTTCAGCTTCCCGTGTTAGCTGTTGTAATCCTCTTGCTGCGTTTATTTGTAGATAGACTCACCCCAACAGGGATTTATGATTTGGGAGGTATAATCAAAATGTCTGCTTAATGCTTTTGAGGGAGCAGCAGAAAAGTGTATCCAAGCTGGGGTACCCCTTGCTAGAATTGTTAGTTGTAGCAGTAGTAGTAGCCATGTAATGGCAGCAGTGTTGTAGTTGAGTCACTAAAGCACAAGTCCGAGTCAATTCACAAGACCCTATGGCTAACTCTGAGTTGAGTCAAAGTCACCCATGTTTGAGTCGAGTCGAGTTACAAGTCCCTATGGCTGAAATAAGAGTGCCTGTGTTTGAATCCCGGTCCAAGATTTCAAGTCTAAGACAATGGGTCCATATTAACTTAATATTAAGTAATTAACCCAGTCAGATAGTGGCGGGGGGGAATTTGAGCAATCATTTTTTATATCCCCTTTCTGTGCCAACAAATGTTTATATGCTACAGGTCAACCAGATTGTCAGCTAGCTAATTAGGTAACATGATTGAACATGGTGTGACTGCACAGCTTCTCTATCTTTGATGTAGTCTAAACAGAAACTGAAAGACACAGACAGACAGATACACTTTTATAAACTATACTGATGTCAGATATCAGTGGCTAATGTTCACATTCTGTGGCAGTCAACTGCTCCTAGATCTGTGAAAAGTTCTACAGCAACAACAACACATTTTATGTTGGTGTTAGTGTTAGGATTTGTGTTTATTGCACTATAACCCAATGCTCTATCACATGTGATATAATATTAGCAACTGTTAGCCTGGGCGTCTGTGTGTGTGTGCTGAAAGTAACATTGTGCCCCAGATAGTGTGCTGAGAAGCTGTGGTTAACCTTGAGCGAGAACAGTAAGCTTTCTATGCAGGTGCAAATAGCTCAGACAATGTTACAGAACTGTCTGGCCCCAGTCTCTAGGGTGTGGGAGCGTAATCTACACAGCAACAGCGCCGGACACCAAGGAGCGCCAAGAGACTGGGACTAGCCTGAGCGCCGGCGATAGGCTGAGCAAAGTTTAAACCACGCTCAGCCTCTACTGTGATAGGCCAACAGACGGGTTGGAACAACGTCTGTCACCGTATAAGAACAGCTGTTTACTTACATCCTGCCAGTTCTCTGTTCTGCCCTGCGAGGTGATACAGAGAACCCGTATATACGAAAATTGCATTTACCATTTATCGCTTAAGTTTAATAAAAATATTCAGTGACTCTGAATCACATTTTGACCTGATACCAGATTTGAATTGACGCAAATCCCTTATATTAGAGAGCACAAAACAGGCCTATCTGAATTTAACTTCATCATTTAAATCACATATTTTAATGTAAGCTTTGATTTGTAACATATTAAATGTTTTTCAGTGCATAGTAGTCTACAAGAGTCGGTGGAACATTTCCATATTAGTAGTACAGTTGAGTGAGAATTTGAGCTAGCAGTTTTGATACATTGTATGACACACCCTACACTACAGCCAATCTTTGAGCAGCCTCCCATCCCCTTCTCTGCTCCCATCCCCCTCTCTGCTCTCCCCCCACCAAGTCATATATTAAGGCCAAATATAAGTCTTAATGAAGAAACTGCTATAGACAATACTGATGTAAGATATTAGTGGCTGATGTTAACATTATGTGGAGATCAACTGATCCTAGATCTGTGACTTTATAAGTGCCTAAGGCCAACTCTAATATACAGTACCAGTCAAAAGTTTGGACACACCAACTCATTCAAGGGTTTTTCATAATTTTTTACTATTTTCTACATTGTAGAATAGTGAACATATCAAAACTGAGAATAACACATATGAAATCATGTTGTAACCAAAAAGTGTTAAACAAATCAAAATATTTTTTATATTTGAGATTCTTCAAAGTACAAAGTACAAGTGTCCAGGACAAGCCTTCTTAAATCCATGGTCCGATTAGCTCGAGACTCACAGATGCATCTCCCCTCATCGCCATAGACATGTTTAAGCTGTGACCCCCCCAGACAAATCCCCTCAATAGCTTGAAAGACTAGAAATGTACAAATACCCTTAGTTAGAGACAATTTGTAAGCGTTCCAAAAATGGCAAAAAATAACGGGTAAAAACCTGGTTTTCTAATATGTACCGGTTCATGAGGGTTGCCTAATCACACATATGAAATTTTAGAAAGGTGTGACCTTTTTAACCCTTCGAAACAGCCCCTATGACCCCAATGTAAGGCACTTC
This sequence comes from Salvelinus fontinalis, assembly GCF_029448725.1. Classification (NCBI taxonomy): domain Eukaryota; kingdom Metazoa; phylum Chordata; class Actinopteri; order Salmoniformes; family Salmonidae; genus Salvelinus; species Salvelinus fontinalis. The sequence goes on along the minus strand of NW_026602165.1, from coordinate 19,951 downwards.
CGGTTGTCACAGGAAGCTGAAAGTAAACACATATCCTCATTGGGGTAGGATTTTACAGAATCCTGAGTTTCAAGTCTTTACGTTAAGAACTGACTGATTTACAGAGGGTTGAATTCAGTGGTTTTCAAGAACTGCAGGGAGTGAAATTAAAACCACGTTTAGGGTCCCTTCTTGCTTCTCCTTGCTTGCTTTGTCAGTAGCAGTTGGTGACACACAGCATAAAAAATCCTCTCCTTTCTATGCGCATATGGATGTTGACAATCACAAAAAATCCCAATCGCCATCACACTGCACACTACCCTATCTCATCTGAACAAAAGGGATACCTATGTAAGAATGCTGTTCATTGACTACAGCTCAGCATTCAACACCATAGTACCCTCCAAGCTCAACACTAAATTTGAGGCCCTGGGTCTCGACCCCACCCTGTGCAATTGGGTTCTGGACTTCCTGACGGGTCAACCCCGTTCTCAGCACCCTCCTGTACTCCCTGTTCAAGTTCCTCAATGTACATGTCACCGATAAACTAAAATGGTTGACCCACACAGACAGTGTGGTGAAGAAGGCGCAACAGCCTAAATATAGTCTTGAAATCATTAGAGACTTTAATAAAAGGAACACTAGTCACTTTAATAATGCCACTTTAAGAATGTTTACATATCTCACATTACTCATCTCATATGTATATACTGCTACTGTATCCTATATGATCAATTCCACACTATCTGATACTTCTCATCCATATTTGTATATGAATATATTCTTATCTCATTCCTTTACTACATTGTATGTATTAGCTATTGTTGTGGAAGTGTTAGATTTACCTGTTAGATACTGCTGAACTGTCAGATCAAGATGCACAAACGTTCGCCATAATCGCAATAACATCTGCTAACCATGTGTATTTATGTACGGTATGTTATACCATATATGGAATCTTGCCTATGCCATTCGGTCATTACTCATCCATATATTTATATGTATATATTCTATTCCATCCCTTTACTTGATTTGTGTGTATTAGGTAGTTGTTGTGGAATGGTTGTTGTGGAATTGTTAGATATTACAAAACTCTTGATTCTGCAATGATGAAAATATCTCAAAAACCAAGAGAGGAATTACTTAAAACTCCACCAAAGAAGAAAAACAACGCAACCATCTTTTGCACTAAGCACACCAAGGGTTCAGAGAAAATGAAAGCAATCCTGAAAAAGGACTGGCATATTCTGCAATCAGACAACAACAAAAAAATTGCCCACCTCTTCAAGGAACCTCCACTGGTGGTCTATAAGTGTGGTCGCAGGGCTCCGGGCAGCCGAGCGGAAATGGAGGAAAACTCGCCTCCCTGCGGACCTGGCATCCTTTCACTCCCTCCTCTCTACATTCTCCTCTTCTGTCTCTGCTGCTAAAGCCAATTTCTACCACTCTAAATTCCAAGCATCTGCCTCTAACCCTAGGAAGCTCTTTGCCACCTTCTCCTCCCTCCTGAATCCTCCTCCCCCTCCTCCCTCTCTGCTGATGACTTCGTCAACCATTTTGAAAAGAAGGTCAACGACATCCGATCCTCGTTTGCTAAGTCAAACGACACCGCTGGTTCTGCTCACACTGCCCTACCCTGTGCTTTGACCTCTTTCTCCCCTCTCTCTCCAGATGAAATCTCGCGTCTTGTGACGGCCGGCCGCCCAACAACCTGCCCGCTTGACCCTATCCCCTCCTCTCTTCTCCAGACCATTTCCGGAGACCTTCTCCCTTACCTCATCTCGCTCATCAACTCATCCTTGACCGCTGGCTACGTCCCTTCCGTCTTCAAGAGAGCGAGAGTTGCACCCCTTCTGAAAAAACCTACACTCGATCCCTCCGATGTCAACAACTACAGACCAGTATCCCTTCTTTCTTTTCTCTCCAAAACTCTTGAACGTGCCGTCCTTGGCCAGCTCTCCTGCTATCTCTCTCAGAATGACCTTCTTGATCCAAATCAGTCAGGTTTCAAGACTAGTCATTCAACTGAGACTGCTCTTCTCTGTGTCACGGAGGCGCTCCGCACTGCTAAAGCTAACTCTCTCTCCTCTGCTCTCATCCTTCTAGACCTATCGGCTGCCTTTGATACTGTGAACCATCAGATCCTCCTCTCCACCCTCTCCGAGCTGGGCATCTCCGGCGCGGCCCACGCTTGGATTGCGTCCTACCTGACAGGTCGCTCCTACCAGGTGGCGTGGCGAGAATCTGTCTCCGCACCACGTGCTCTCACCACTGGTGTCCCCCAGGGCTCTGTTCTAGGCCCTCTCCTATTCTCGCTATACACCAAGTCACTTGGCTCTGTCATATCCTCACATGGTCTCTCCTATCATTGCTATGCAGACGACACACAATTAATCTTCTCCTTTCCCCCCTCTGATAACCAGGTGGTGAATCGCATCTCTGCATGTCTGGCAGACATATCAGTGTGGATGACGGATCACCACCTCAAGCTGAACCTCGGCAAGACGGAGCTGCTCTTCCTCCAGGGGAAGGACTGCCCGTTCCATGATCTCGCCATCACGGTTGACAACTCCATTGTGTCCTCCTCCCAGAGTGCTAAGAACCTTGGCGTGATCCTGGACAACACCCTGTCGTTCTCAACTAACATCAAGGCGGTGACCCGTTCCTGTAGGTTCATGCTCTACAACATTCGCAGAGTACGACCCTGCCTCACGCAGGAAGCGGCGCAGGTCCTAATCCAGGCACTTGTCATCTCCCGTCTGGATTACTGCAACTCGCTGTTGGCTGGGCTCCCTGCCTGTGCCATTAAACCCCTACAACTCATCCAGAACGCCGCAGCCCGTCTGGTGTTCAACTTTCCCCTAGTTCTCTCACGTCACCCCGCTCCTCCGCTCTCTCCACTGGCTTCCAGTTGAAGCTCGCATCCGCTACAAGACCATGGTGCTTGCCTACGGAGCTGTGAGGGGAACGGCACCTCCGTACCTTCAGGCTCTGATAAGGCCCTACACCCAAACAAGGGCACTGCGTTCATCCACCTCTGGCCTGCTCGCCTCCCTACCTCTGAGGAAGTACAGTTCCCGCTCAGCCCAGTCAAAACTGTTCGCTGCTCTGGCACCCCAATGGTGGAACAAACTCCCTCACGACGCCAGGTCAGCGGAGTCAATCACCACCTTCCGGAGACACCTGAAACCCCACCTCTTTAAGGAATACCTAGGATAAGATAAAGTAATCCTTCTAACCCCCCCCCCCCCCCTTAAAAGAGTTAGATGCACTATTGTAAAGTGGTTGTTCCACTGGATATCATAAGGTGAATGCACCAATTTGTAAGTCGCTCTGGATAAGAGCGTCTGCTAAATGACTTAAATGTAAATGTAATGTAATGTCGCAATATTGGAGATAGCTTGGTGAGATCTGACATGCCCCGAGTTCATTCAGACACTCTTGACACCTATCCCAAATGGGAACTACAAATGTGGCTCATGCGCAATAGCACTATAAAAACATCCTTCTTCAGACACCCACATACAGGTCGAAAAATCCCTGTTAGGGGTATCATCTCATGCAAGACCACGGGAGTAATCTATCTCATCACCTGTTCATGTGGAAAAGCCTACAAAGGGAGGCTTACTGGATATCCTGTCTAAAAACATTGACCCCTAGTGGTCTGAATATTGACTTTGATCTCAGGCCCTTCTTATGAACAATTCTTTCTTTTATGATCAAGTCTTTCTACAGCTTATTAGCGTACACCTGTTCCCTCTGTTGATGATGCTCATTACACATTAAGGCTGAACCAAAAGATTACATGTTACAAATATGAAATTAAATATGAAACAATTAAATATGTGAAATTGAATTAAACAATAATGTATGGGGATGCTAATATGATGTACTATATTCAATTATGTTTCTATATGATAACAATAGCCTAATATATTTAATATGCCACAATTTTTTTTTTTTTTAACAGTTTCACTAATTCATTCTAATTAACTTAATCATTATGACACACCCCTCACTATTGTCATTGGTTGCACTAACTGCACTGTTTGTCTACATAACCTGGTTCAAGTATTCATGACATTACCCTGAAGCAGGCACAGTGATGCTGAAATGTTGGTAAATACCCAATAAATTACTGGGACTTTATATATGGAGTGTGCAACTTTCTTTATTTTAATATAAAGTATTTAAGTAAAAATACGTTAAAGTACTGTATCTGTACTTTACTATTTATGTTTTTGACATATTTTACTTTTACTTAACAACATTCCTAAAGAATATGATGTACTTTTTACTCCAAACATTTTCCCTGACACCCAAAAGTACTCATTACATTATGAATGCTTAGCAGGACAGAAAATAGTCAAATTCCCACACTTATCAAGAGAACATCCCTGGTCATCCCTACTGCCTCTGATCTGGCGGACTCACTAATCACTAAACACAAATGCTTTGTTTTTAAACGATATCTGAGTGTGACCCTGGCTATCCGGTTTGCTTAATTCAAGGAATTTTAAATTCATACTTTTACTTTTCATACTTAAGATGCTATAATAAATAGATAATTGCGATTTTCAGATTTATTTGAGTAGTGAGAATTTATTTGCCGTGCATATATGCTGATAAGTTGAATATGAAACTAAAGTGAATTTTTTCCCAAAGGCGTCTGTGGCATCAGCTGCGAACGTTCCACACAGATGTTCAATGAGCGATCGAGTTCTACTAAACTCACTAGGCCTACTCTCATTTTAATCAATTCAAAACCACTACTGTAATGAAAATAAAAGCCAGTAAACTGAATAACTATTGTCAAACTATTATTTTTATTAAATTGTTGAATTAGTCCTATTATATTTAATGTTACATTTCATGCCTATTCAAGTGGATTTGACAAACTTTTATGATGTGGACGGACAGCTGCTATGTCATAATGTACATGATGTCATAATGAAGCATTCTTTTGTTAAAATAAAACATTCCATAGACAGGTCATTAACGCTCTTCTTGAACTGAGGTAGGACCTATAATTTTATTAAATAATCTCAAATGCATTACTTTTATTTTATGAGATCTTAAATTTGATCAATAACTGTCAGAAACTGTTATGTTTTGTGATTTGTGACTAGGTCTTGTTGTCTTGTGTTTCTGTTTAAATGTATAGTCAAATCCTACGTGTGCAAATTATCTGGAAGTCCAAATTGAAGGTAGGCCTTAGTCTGTAAATCTTTAATTTTTATGAATTTATGAACATTTGGCAGGAATTGGAATGTCCTTTGAAAGTGGAAAAACACACATTTTTAGTAACAACTTTGATCAAAATCTATTGTAATTTATTCTATATTCTTATTCTCAAACATGCTTTTTGTTGCTGTTTGCTCCTCCACTGTGACTCTCACAGCCATGAAAGACAGAGGGAAGTCCAGGACTCGGACACAAGAGACCAGTCAGAACAGTTCTGAGAACAGTCTGACAGACATCCTCAGTGTCCGGAGTGCCAGTGATATTGTCCTACAGCCAATGCCACCAGGGAGAAAGAATAGCCGATCCCACTTCCACAACATGGATGTGACTAAAGAGAGGGCTGACATGGGAAGGCTTCCAATGGCCACTCCACCCATCAGGCTCCCAATGCTCACTGTGACCTCTCTCAATGTCCAAAGGATCAAAAACACCCCCAAGGTGCCTCGCATGCCTCGTCTGCAGCTGGAGGGACAGATGGGTAGCAAGCGTCTGGGTCCGGTCAAAACCAAAACTGGAGGGAGCACATTTACCTCCAGCAAAAAGCAGGAGCCAGAGATTAAATCCAGCAGACCACAGACACCAGGAAGCATCCCTAAGAGGCCCAATGTATGCTCCACTGCAGCCAAGGCAGTAGCTCCATTATCTGGGACTCCATGCAGCCAGTCTGAGGTCAGGATCCAGGCCAATCCTCTCAAGACGTCTAACATCCAGGACCAAAGTCACCGCTCTCCTCCTGCTCAGGCCAGACGGTCTCTGTCCGACGGCAGCCTCTTGCAGCCGCCATGTTCTCCTGTGGATGTCCTCCAGCCGGAGGTCCAGGCCAGCAGAAGCCTGGCACGACCCAAGACCGGGATAGCTAGGATAACAAGACATACTGACGGCAGCACTCTGAGGTTCCCTAACCAGACCTTAGAGCTTATAAACTCCATGGGTAGGAGGGAGAGCACCAATTCTTTCCCTGTGCTGCCAACCATTGCAGTGTCAGCCTCACCTGCCCAGATGGCCATCCCATTGCCTACCCCAATGGTCAGCCATGTGCCTGACCTTCTGGTGCCTACTCCATCTGCTTCTCCGGTTCCTTCCAGCCGAGTGCCTGCCCCACCTGCCTACCCAGTGCCAGCCCGGCCAGCCAACGCCAGATCACGGCGTGTGTCCAAGAGGATCCAGCTCTTACAGATCCGGTCTGCTAGGCTGGACCAGCAGCTACAAGAACAACTGGGTGACAAACAAATCATATTACCCTCTGAGCCCCTGTCCTTCAGTAGCACTGAGAGGATATTCCTCTGTGGTCCACCTTTAATCTGCCACCCAGCTAACGTAGGCGGAGATGATGGCTGTCACCCCCTGCCCAGACCTACGCCCAGCCACACAGGTCGCACCGACCACACCGCTTTACTGACCAGTAGGAGAGCCATGCAGGCGGGCGAGAAGTGCCCCTTTGAAATCCTCTTGACCCCCTTGGCCCCACTGGCGGAACAGCCTCCTATCAAGCGGTGGCACATGCCCGCCTCCCGTGCCAAGGCCAAGCGGGAATGGGAGAATAGCCAACGAGGGCGCAGGAAGAGAGTGAAGCCCATTCACTGGGATGTTAACTTTAAGTCTGGGCCTTTCTTCCATGTGTGTGTCTCTCCATCACTGCCCTCGATCTTGGAGGTGGATGAAGAATCTCTTTCTGAAGAGATGGAGCAAAGCCAGTTGTAGTTGTAGGGGGCACACACACACATCATAATTTAAAAAATGTTTTAACCTTTATTTAAATAGGGAAGTTAGTTAAGAACAAATTCTTATTTACAATGACGGCCTACCCCGGCCAAACCCTAACCCGGACGGCACTGGGCCAATTGTAAGTCGCCCTATGGGACCAGTGCCTTAGACGGCTGTGCCAATCGGGAGCCCTATTGAGACCTCATGGCCTACCATGGACCAGAGAGGATCAGCCAGCATCATCCCAGCGTCTGCTCTGCCTGCCATCCTAGTACCTCCACTGCCCTTTCAACCCCAAACCACAAAGGGCAGGTGACAGAAATGATTCAGCGCCCACCGATCCAGGCTGTTGTGCATAAGCAGCAGCTACTTTCAGAAGTACTGTTGGAACAGACTTTTCCTATGAGACCCAACAGGAGCCACAAGCTGTCAAAGTACTTTCATCCCTGGGGTGTGTAGCTTCTTGAAGAGTGTTCTCTTCCTGAAGATGGACTGCTTCAACCCCTTGGGAGTACCCAAAGTATCTAGTACACTAGAGTGATGATAGAATATGTCCCTCAGTATCAACTAGAGATTAATATTAATCCACTTGTTATTCTAGTTAGGCAAATGTTAATTTATCCTCAGCATGTTCCAAAGAATTCTGTTTCTATAAAGTTTTAATGCAGTTGAAAATGATCTGTGGTGTGTGTTGTTGGTTTCTTGTGAGCAAAGGAATAATTAAGAATATGTACATATAAATATAAGGATGAGCAATGGCCGAACGGCATAGGCAAGATGCAGTAGATGGTATAGAGTACAGTATATACATATGAGATGAGTAATGTAGGGTATGTAAACATTATATAAAGTGGCATTGTTTAAGTGACTAGTGATACATTTATTACATCGTATTATTAACTATTAGTGGCTAGAGATTGAGTATGTATCTTGGCAGCAGCCACACAATGCATTGCAATGCATTGCCATCAGCCATTGAGAGAATGCCTCCTATGAAATCTATAAAAGCTATCCAACTGCCTACGTTGTACCTAATGGAACCGTAAAATAATTAACAAGTTTAAATTCTCGATATTTGACGCATTCATTCTATTTTTTGGCTGAAAATATTCATGTAGCATGCCACAATGGTGCAACACGGATGGCAATTCAACGGCTGTAGTGTAGTTCTTCTGTAAAGTATTTAAACTGGAACAACCATTTCAGTAATGGATTCAATATATCCAAGTAACAGATTAATAGTTTAGAATTGTATTTTTTTCCCCCTTTAACATTCAAAGTCAGCAGACTTTGTATTATTGAGACCTTAGTCACTACAAAAGTGAACCACCCACCCGGAAAAACTCCCCCGAATAGTGAGATAGAGGACATTTGTCATCTGCCTATGAGCTTAAGTCAAGTGAGTCCCATTAAATCCTCAGAAATACACGAAGATAACCAGAAGCATCTCATACACTTATTTTCTCTGATCTGCAACTATTCTGTTGTGTACATAGAACTTTACTGCTCTCCAGTCCCTGTTTACTAGTGCTTGGGGAGAAGCAGCAATGCATTTCTTACAGTCTTGTTTTCCAGGCGTTTATCCCATTCGGATGAAATTCATCAAGGAATCTTCAACTGCATCCACCTCTATTGTCGACCAATACCTTTTTGTTCCTTTGGCACCTTTGGAAAGAGATGGCATTATGAATGACTACATTAAATAAAGGTTGACTACAATACAGTACTTGAACATCTCTCTGTATTAACTCTACAAGGTTACAGCTGTATCTGCAGAGAGTGTGTTGAGATTAAACTAACAATCCCAACGAAATAACTAGATATAAGGATGTGAGAGGAGAATGTGCAATGCTGACATCAAGGCAGACTCAATCTGTATGGAATCTAGTTGACACTACAGAGTGAAAATGCACTGACTGAAGGCAAGAGGAAACATGCTTACCGTGTGAGCCTCTTTTTTGTCCCAGCTTTCCCTTGGTCATTGGCTGTTTGGCCCGAATCGCTGACATCTCTCCTGGAAAACATCAGTGGAAAACATGTCGATAAGGACATTGTAATTAAGAATAGGTCCATGTGTATGTAAGGTATAGGCACACCGGTCAGATTTTCTTCATAGAAATTGCCTTCCTCTGATGATCCTGATGGCCCTGGGACATAACCATCTTCACTATTGTCAATACTGGTTATTGAGTCATCAGTCCTGTATCCAAGCATAGCTTTGGTCAACTCTATTGCAGAAGAAAAGTATATTGGATAACTAGACAGATAACACAAAGTATTTGGACACTGGCACATTTTGATTAGTTATGGCTCTGTGCTCCTCTACATTAGGTTATAAAACAATGAATATGGGATGGAAGTGCAGACTTGCCTGTCTTTGATTTACAAAGCTGATTCACACGAACTTACAGTATGTGCTGGTGTTGAATGACACTAACTTACGTATACGCTGTCTGTTCTGATCAACGGCGGTGCAGGCAGCCTCGGTGTCTGACATCTAAGGATAAAATAAAATGAAATTAGTCATGTGCAAATTAGGCAATTGAATATGATTCAACCATACCCAGTATCCTCATTCTAAACAACTGACAAACCTGAGTGTCACGTTCTGACCTTTATTTTCCTTTGCTTTGTCTTTAGTTAGTATGGTCAGGGCGTGAGTTGGGGTGGGCAGTCTATGTTATGTGTTTCTATGTTTAGGTTTGTCATTTGGCCTGATATGGTTCTCAATCAGAGGCAGGTGTTTTGCATTGTCTCTGATTGGGAACCATATTAAGGTAGCCTGTTTTCACTATTGGTTTGTGGGTGATTGTTCCTGTTTGTGTGTTCCTGGTTTGTCTGTGTTCACTAGTTCGGGACTGTAGCTTCGTTGGGTTTTCTGTTTATTGTTTTTGTTCATAATTGATTAGTATTCTAATAAATATGGATACGCACCACGCTGCGCTTTGGTCCTCCTCTCCTTCCACCGACGAGAGCCATTACACTGAGCTTCGGGATATATTATTTCCTTTTCAAATCTGGCCTACATGTTGAATTATGTTTCTTTTAGAGTTTCCATGCATCTTCTTAGCCTCTGCAGTGCCTTTGTAAAGGAAGACAAGTTTCTAAAAGAATGGTTGAGACTTAAAAGAATAACAAGATTGCTCAGCATACAACAAAGGGGATGGGCTGGTGGACCCCAATGACTGTTATCATTGACTGACAGAGGTCCTACAAACATCTATTACAATTTCCTTTTTTAAGACGACTTTCAAAGTAAAAAAGCAAGTATAAGCATAACATAAGCACATTATGCAAGTTCCTGGATGCAACTAAGGCTGATCTGCTTTTATGGATGAACTAAACAAGAAACAGTAAGAGTGATATGGCTAAAGCAAGGCATGTGAATTGGCACAGTCCTACCAAATTTGACACTTTCCACAATCTTTATTCCTGTTGTGGTGTTTCACTGTTTAAAATGCAAAGCCAAAATAACTAGCAACTTATTTCTCTTTGCGTAATGGCGATAAAAAACCCGCCAAAACTTAAATGAGGGGATTTATTTAAATATTTCAGCACGTTTGCATGCTTATGACTTGACAAAACAGATGAAAATGAACTGGCTTTTCTAGCTAGCTTGTAAACCAATTCAAGTTACACTAGCAATATTATTTTCCAATGCATGTAACATTGGGTTAACCACAAGACATTTTTACCAATTATGTGTAACAGTATAACTTTAAACCGTCCCCTCGCCCCGACACGGGCGCGAACCAGGGACCCTCTGCACACATCAACGACGGTCGCTCACGAAGCATCGTTACCCATCGCTCCACAAAGGCCACGGCACTTGCAGAGCAAGTGGCAACACTACTTAAGTCTCAGAGTAAGCGACGCAACTGATTGAAATGCTACTAGCGCGTACCCGCTAACTAGCTAGCCATTTCACATCCGTTACATATGCTAAACTAGCACGCTAACCGCTAGCTAGCACGCTAATCATTAGCAAGCAGTAAATAAGTATAAAGTAACAATTGCACATTAATGAATTGTTTGGATGAGCCAACCAATTTAAATCTCATGACGCAATATATCAATATAACAATTTTAGTTAAAATATTGGTTAACAGTTTAGTTAATAGCTTACCTTCTTGCATGAATGAGAACGTCTGCAACCATCCTCCTCTTCCTTAAAAAACTTGCTGCACACAGCTACTTTTGTTGTGATCATGCTCAGGCAGAGACAGGCTTGCCAGATCAATTTCACATTTCTAGTAATTCCAGTAAAAACCCGTCTTCAAAGCCTGAAAACTGTTACAATCTCAGCAGATTACAGGGAAATTAATGGGTTTTAAAAAATATCATGTTGATAACGGTGCAATATAGAAGTAGTATAAATACTTGCACGCAGCAACCAACACTTTTTACCCGCAGCAAAGTTTTAAAAGTACCTGAATAAAAGACAACACAATGTACATGGCAACCCTGGGGAGAGATTTGTCACTGCAACATGGGGGAGGGGGAACTGTGTTGACCTGTGAAAGTTTTGGTGGTTTGGTACTTTTGTGCACACTGCAGTGGGGGAGGGACAGCTTCTCCAGCGGAAATTATGGCTAGTAGACAATGATTCCATCAGCCCAGATTTCTGAATATTTGTGCAATATTATTACTGTCACCAACATTTCCTTAGACAATTTGGGTTTGTAGCTTACACAATCACTATCAGTGAGGTGTTAAGTGCAGCTACTTGAATGGTCTGTAGACTTGCTGACACAAAAGTAGCTAATGGCAGGTTAAGATTCTAACTAGCAACCTAACCCCTCAGCAATGAGGTTCACTACCTGCACACAGACCAAACAGCCTAGTGATATTAACAGCCATCTCATCTCTATTGGCACTCAGCTACTCTCACAATCTCTGTTTCTCTCTCATAACAGGCCATTTTTTAATCGGATTTGCATTTACCCTCCACTAGACCCCTGGTTTCACAAGGTGGAATACAATGTACTGATAATAAGTGATTTCAGGTTTGTACTGCTGTGAAGACGTAGGCCTTTACATCAGCATTGATCTCTTTGCAAAAAGCCTCAAGAAAACTCATAATAAACTTGGGAAACTGATGTTCATATCTTAAAGGACAAGTCCCTATAAGCTTTTGTCAGGAATCGGGACTAGGTGAATAAAGCCAATGCAACTGCATGTTTTACAAATGGGAGGCTATCTTATGGTAGGCCTAGTTATAAAATGACATTATGGGCCGACACTGTACACTATAGGCCTATTTCTTTGCCAGATTGGAGAATGTCTGCAATTGTCTTGCCTAGTGAAGCAAAACTGCCAAAACATGGCCTGGTCATGGATGAAAAGCACCTTTTCAAAATGGGGTAGAACTGAGGGAACATAAGGCGGACCCCAGGATTTCAGCTTCCTGTGTTAGCTGTTGTAATCCTCTTGCTGCGTTTATTTGTAGATAGACTCACCCCAACAGGGAGTTGAGTTGGGAGGTATAATCAAAATGTCTGCTTATTGCTTTTGAGGGAGCCGCAGAAAAGTGTATCCAAGCTGGGGTACCCCTTACTAAAGCATAAATCCGAGTCAATTCACAAGACCCTATGGCTAACTCTGAGTTGAGTCAAAGTCACCCATGTTTGAGTCGAGTCGAGTTACAAGTCCCTATGGCTGAAATAAGAGTCCCTGTGTTTGAATCCTGGTCCAAGATTTCAAGTCTAAGACAATGGGTCCATATGAACTTAATATTAAGTTATTAATTAACCTAGTCAGAGAGTGGCGGTGGGAATTTGAGCAATAATTATTTTAATTTGTGCCAACAAATGTTTATATGCTACAGGTCAACCAGATTGTCAGCTAGCTAACACTTTTATAAACTATACTGATGTCAGATATCAGTGGCTAATGTTCACATTCTGTGGAGGTCAACTGCTCCTAGATCTGTGTGTGTGTATGTGTGTGCGCGGTTAGGTTTGAAGCTTCTCTAACCTGCTCTGTGTTGTTGTCCTCTGGAAACACCTCTGGCTGTCAGCGCTCTCTGTGACAGAAGATTAGCCTTAGCGCAGCAGCTGCGGCAGACAGATTTTTTGGCAGACAGATTCTGCTAGTGAGCGTACACTGAGAGCACACAGCTGATTAAAACCCCTTCACTGCCTGCCAGGGAAATTGAAATGTGTATGCACATGTTTCCCAGTTTATGCAAATACTTGAACCATGACGTGAAACCGTGAAAGAAAGAAGGCCATGTTTCAGTTATGGTGACGCACATTCACATGTAGCCTAACTAACCTAACCTTCCTGAGAGTATGATGGAAAGTGTTCATATGTAAACCAACATCCTTCTATGCTTTGCTCTCTATCTCTAGCTCTTCTTTCTTGAACCAGTTCTAGAACAATTGATACATCCATACTTCTCTGCTTAGTCATAGCTTTCTCATGCATGTTTCTAGAGAAACTGTGTACGATGCATGACTGATCTTACAGTGCAATGTGAGTCTTTGCACTGGCCCCCATATAAATCTCTACAAAAATGTGATAACACCTCTTAAACTTGAGTGATATATTTATAATGCTAGTAAGCTTTGGGCTTTGGTGGAGAGAATGCGTTTCGGAATGAACCTTAGACAACAATACATAAGTTGCCAAAAAGTATTTATTATGATGGACTGTGAAAAACCCAAGGGATCATCATCTATTAATGTACTGTGTGAGAGCTGAATATAATGTTTTCTGTCATTTAAATAGTTGAGGCTGTGTGTAAATTCAGATTGTATTCAAGGTACAATGTGTTCAACCTCCTTTCGTTACAGACCCTAAGTGCCCCCCTGTGGAATATCACGTGTTGTTACATGGGGATCAACATTTGTTTTTGAGGGCTGCAAAGAAAAAACATGGATAATGTTATAATAAAATCATGCCGAGGAAACCTATTGGTCAGAGAAGGTTGTTCTTGCATTTCATAAACACTATGTTTGGACAGATCCTCATTTCCAATGCTGTAGTACAAATAGTTCCACCTGACAATTTGTAAGTGTTGCTACACATTGAAAATGTGAGGAATTATTGGAGCAAGGTGTGAGTCAGATGTGCCTCCTTCGGATTAATACAAATTTCAATCGGACCTTCACTTATATTTGTCCGGTCAGCACCTACCTCTTCTCCTTGGTCAACAAATCAACAAATCCAATGAAGAAATAAACATTCCACAAACAGGGTATACTTCATAGCTCACAAGAAACCAACAACACACACCACAGATAATTTTCAACTGCAATAAAACTTTATAGAAACAGAATTCTTTGGAACATGCTGAGGATAAATTAACATTTGACTAACTAGAATAACAAGTGGATTAATATTAATCTCTAGTTGATACTGAGGGACATATTCTATCATCACTCTAGCGTACTAGATACTTTGGGTACTCCCAAGGGGTTGAAGCAGTCCATCTTCAGGAAGAGAACACTCTTCGAGAAGCTACACACCCCAGGGATGAAAGTACTTTGACAGCTTGTGGCTTCTGTTGGATCTCATAGGAAAAGTCTGTTCCAACAGTACTTCTGAAAGTAGCTGCTGCTGCTGCTTATGCACAACAGCCTGGATCGGTGGGCGCTGAATCAATTCTGTCACCTGCCCTTTGTGGTTTGGGGTTGAAAGGGCAGTGGAGGTACTAGGATGGCAGGCAGAGCAGATGCTGAGATGATGCTGGCTGATCCTCTCTGGTCCATGGTAGGCCATGAGGTCTCAATAGGGCTCCCGATTGGCGCAGCCGTCTAAGGCACTGGTCCCATAGGGCGGCGCACAATTGGCCCAGTGCCGTCCGGGTTAGGGTTTGGCCGGGGTAGGCCGTCATTGTAAATAAGAATTTGTTCTTAACTAACTTGCCTATTTAAATAAAGGTAATAAAATGAAGGTGTGTGTGTTTGCGCGACCCCCTACAACTTGCTTTGCTCCATCTCTTCAGAAAGAGACTCTTCATCCACCTCCAAGATCGAGGGCAGTGATGGAGAGACACACACATGGAAGAAAGGCCCAGACTTAAAGTTAACATCCCAGTGAATGGGCTTCACTCTCTTCCTGCGCCCTCGTTGGCTATTCTCCCATTCCCGCTTGGCCTTGGCACGGGAGGCGGGCATGTGCCACCGCTTGATAGGAGGCTGTTCCGCCAGTGTGGCCAAGGGGGTCAAGAGGATTTCAAAGGGGCACTTCTCACCCGCCTGCATGGCTCTCCTACTGGTCAGTAAAGCGGTGTGGTCGGTGCGACCTGTGTGGCTGGGCGTAGGTCTGGGCAGGGGGTGACAGCCATCATCTCCGCCTACGTTAGCTGGGTGGCAGATTAAAGGTGGACCACAGAGGAAAATCCTCTCAGTGCTACTGAAGGACAGGGGCTCAGAGGGTAATATGATTTGTTTGTCACCCAGTTGTTCTGGTAGCTGCTGGTCCAGCATAGCAGACCGGATCTGTAAGAGCTGGATCCTCTTCGACACACGCCGTGATCTGGCGTTGGCAGGCCGGGCTGGCACTGGGGAGGCAGGTGGGGCAGGCACTCGGCTGGAAGGAGCCGGAGAAGCAGATGGAGTAGGCACCAGAAGGTCAGGTACATGGCTGACCATTGGGGTAGGCAATGGAATGGCCATCTGGGCAGGTGAGGCTGACACTGCAATGGTTGGCAGCACAGGGAAAGAATTGGTGCTCTCCCTCCTACCCATGGAGTTTATAATCTCTAAGGTCTGGTTAGGGAACCTCAGAGTGCTGCCATCAGTATGTGTTGTTATCCTAGCTATCCCGGTCTTGGGTCGAGCCAGTCTTCTGCTGGCCTGGACCTCCGGCTGGAGGAAATCCACAGGAGAACATGGCGGCTGCAAGAGGCTGCCGTCGGACAGAGACCGTCTGGCCTGAGCAGGAGGAGAGCGGGGCCTTTGGTCCTTAGACATCTGGAGAGGATTGGCCTGGATCCTGACCTCAGACTGGCTGCATGGAGTCCCTGATAAAGGAGCTACCTTCTTGGCTGCAGTGGAGCATACATTGGGCCTCTTAGGGATGCTTCCTGGTGTCTGTGGTCTGCTGGATTTAACCTCTGGCTCCTGCTTGTGGCTGGAGGTAAATGTGCTCCCTCCGGTTTTGGTTTTGACTGGACCCAGACGCCTGCTACCCATCTGTCCCTCCAGCTGCAGACGAGGCATGCGAGGCACCTTGGGGGTGTTTTTGTTCCTTTGGACATTGAGAGAGGTCACAGTGAGCATTGGGAGCCTGATGGGTGGAGTGGCCTTGGGAAGCCTTCCCATGTCAGCACTCTCTTTAGTCACATCTATGTTGTGGAAGTTGGATCGGCTATTCTTTCTCCCTGGTGGCATTGGCTGTAGGACAATATCACTGGCACTCCGGACACTGAGGATGTCTGTCAGGCTGTTCTCAGAACTGTTCTGACTGGTCTCTTGTGTCCGAGTCCTGGACTTCCCTCTGTCTTTCATGGCTGTGAGAGTTACAGTGGAGGAGCAAACAGCAACAGAAAGCATATAGAATAAATTACAATTATTACAATAGAATTTGATCAACGTTGTTATTATAAACTTGTGTTTTTACACTTTCAAAGGATCTTCCAATTCCTGCTAAAATGTCAATAAATTTATAAAAATGAAAGATTCACAGACTAAGGCCTACCTTCAAGTTGGACTTTCAGATAATTTGCACATGTAGGATTTGACTATACAGTTTCAACAATATATTATTGAAAACAGAAACACAAGACCATAAGATCTAGTTGTCATAAATCACAAAACATAACAGTTTTTCTGACAGTTGTTGGTCAAATAAAGTTGTCATAAGATAAAAGTAATGTATTTGAGATTATTTCATTAAATTATAGGTCCTACCTCAGTTCAAGAAGAGCGTCAATGACCTGTCTATGGAATGTTTTATTTTAACAAAAGAATGCTTAATTATGACATCATGCACGTTATGACATAGCAGCCGTCCACATCATAAAGGTTTGTCAAAACCACTTGAACTGGCATGAAATGTCATTAAATACAATAGGCCTAATTCAGCAATTTAATAAAAAATAATAGTTTGACTGTAATTATTCAGTTTATTGGCTTTTATTTTCATTACAGTAGTGGTTTTGAATATTAAAATGAGAGTAGGCCTAGTGAGTGTAGTAGAACTCGATCGCTCATTGAACATCTGTGTGGAACGTTCGCAGCTAACGCCACACAGACGCCTTTGGAAAGAAATTCACTTTAGTTTCATATTCAACTTATCTGCATATATGCACGGCAAATTAATTCCCAGTACTCAAATAAATCTGAAAATCGCAATTATCTATTTATTATAGCATCCTCTTAGAACGAGAACATAGCTACAGGTATTTTGACTTATATACTATAATAGTAGTAGTTGTGTGTGTTTTCTTGTCGTGCATTCGTTTTGAGTCAACGCTAAACCCACAATATTTTGGTCCCATTCGGTATTAGCACCGTCAGCCAATGGCGGAAGTGACATGCCTGATGCCTAAATTGATGTTGTTGACCAAACACATTTCAATATCACTTTTGAAATACAATAAATAGCCTGTTAAGTTGTCGACAAAACAAGTTAATAAATTATATGTTGGCTTCACGTCTCCAACTCAACCAGAAATAAAAGTTAAAGAATGTAAATAAGCCAGTGTCTTAGATTGAACTATCCAAGCAGTAAATATATCCTTTAAATGTTGATATTTGGTTGAGTTGTCAACTAAACACAATTCAATATTACTTTTGTAATACAGTAAATAGCCTGAAGTTAAGGTTATCTTAACTAATGTAACAGTATTTATTCAACCTTAAATGAAGTAACAGATCCATAGACACATTTTGAGGTTTCTGTAACTATACATTTATTTGTTTGTAACATTAATCATATAAAGCGTGCATGTTCAAGATCACATGCATACTGTAGGTTGTGGCAGATCTGTGGAGATATTCACAATTGCTGTAGTCTATGTAGAATCTCGAACGGCATTGATCACTTGCACCATGTACTTTTAATGTAATCTCAACTTCAAACCAGGTAATTTGGATCTGCTATTTAATGAAGCACAGTGTGGTTTTGTCAGCAGTGTTGTGGGAGTGATAGTTGCTAAAATATACTTAAGTATCAAAAGTAAAAGTATGAACTTAAAATTACTTAAATTAAGGAAATCAGATAGCCAGGGTCACACTCAGACATCATTTAAAAACAAAGCATTTTTGTTTAGTGATTAGTGAGTCCGCCAGATCAGAGGCAGTAGGGATGACCAGGGATGTTCTCTTGATACGTGTGGGAATTGGATAATTTTCTGTCCTGCTAAGCATTCAAAATGTAATGAGTACTTTTGGGTGTCAGGGAAAATGTATGGCAGGGGTGTCAAACTCATTCCACGGAGGGCCTAGTGTCTGCAGGTTTTTGTTTTTTCCTTTCAATAAAGCCCTAGACAACCAGGTGTGGGGAGTTCCTAACTAATTAGTGATGTTAATTCATCAATCAAGTATAAGGGAGGAACGAAAACCCGCAGACACTCGGCCCCCCGTGGAATGAGTTTGACACCTGTGATGTATGGAGTAAAAAGTACATCATTTTCTTTAGGAATGTTGTTAAGTAAAAGTAAAATATGTAAAAAACACAAATAGTAAAGTACAGACACAGTATTTTTACTTAAATACTTTATATTAAAATAAAGAAAGTCGCACACTCCATATATAAAGTCCCAGTAATTTATTGGGTATTTACCAACGTTTCAGCATCACTGCCTTCTTCAGGGTAATGTCATGAATACTTGAACCAGGTTATGTAGACAAACAGTGCAATTAGTGCAACCAATGACAATAGTGAGGGGTGTGTCATAATGATTAAGTTAATTAGAATGAATTCGTAAAACTGTTAAAAAAAACAATTGTTTATGGCATATTAAATATATTAGGCTATTATCATATAGAAACATAATTGAATATAGTACATCAAATTAGCATCCACATACATTATTGTTTAATTAAATTTCACATATTTAATTGTTTCATATTTAATTTCATATTTGTCACATGTAATCATTTAGTTCAACCTTAATGTATAATGAGCATCATCAACAGAGGGAACATATTAGGTGTATGCTAATAAGCTGTAGAAAGAATATATCAATTTATAAGACTTGTTCATAAAAGAAAGAATTGTTCATAAGAAGGGCCTGAGATCAAAGTCAATATTCAGACCACTAGGGGTCAATGTTTTTAGACAGAATATCCAGTAAGCCTCCCTTTGTAGGCTTTTCCACATGAACAGGTGATGAGATAGATTACTCCCATGGTCTTGCATGAGATGATACCCCTAACAGGGATTTTTCGACCTGTATGTGGGTGTCTGAAGAAGGATATTTTTATAGTGCTATTGCGCATGAGCCACATTTGTAGTTCCCATTTGGGATAGGTGTCAAGAGTGTCTGAGTGAGCTCAGGGGGCATGTCAGATCTCACCAAGCTATCTCCAATATTGCGACCACGCTTATAGACCACCAGTGGAGGTTCCTTGAAGAGGTGGGCAATTTTTTTGTTGTCTGATTGCAGAATATGCCAGTCCTTTTTCAGGATTGCTTTCATTTTCTCTGAACCCTTGGTGTGCTTAGTGCAAAAGATGGTTGCGTTGTTTTTCTTCTTTGGTGGAGTTTTAAGTAATTCCTCTCTTAGTTTTTGAGATTTTCATCATTGCAGCATCAAGAGTTTTGTAATATCTAACAATTCCACAACAACCATTCCACAACAACTACCTAATACACACAAATCAAGTAAAGGGATGGAATAGAATATCTACATATAAATATATGGATGAGTAATGACCGAATGGCATAGGCAAGATTCCATATATGGTATAACATACCGTACATAAATACACATGGTTAGCAGATGTTATTGCGATTATGGCGAACGTTTGTGCATCTTGATTTGACAGTTCAGCAGTATCTAACAGGTAAATCTAACACTTCCACAACAATAGCTAATACACACAATGTAGTAAAGGAATGAGATATG
>NW_026602164.1:0-23810 GCF_029448725.1 Salvelinus fontinalis | reverse complement strand
CAACTCAGGATAGAGGGGCAACTCAGGATAGAGGGGCAACTCCGGACTGAAAGGCAGCTCCGGACAGAGAGACAGCTCTGGACTGAGGGGCAGTTCTGAATAAATAGCCGCTCTGGGCTGAGGGACAGCTCATGACTGGCTGACGGCTCTGGACGCTCATGGCTGGCTGACGGCTCTGGACGCTCATGGCTGGCTGACGGCTCTGGACGCTCATGGCTGGCTGACGGCTCTGGACGCTCATGGCTCGCTGGCGGCTCTGGCAGATCCTGTCTGGTTGGCGGCTCTGGCAGATCCTGTCTGGTTGGCGGCTCTGGCAGATCCTGTCTGGTTGGCGGCTCTGGCAGATCCTGTCTGGTTGGCGGCTCTGGCAGATCCTGTCTGGTTGGCGGCTCTGGCAGATCCTGTCTGGTTGGCGGCTCTGGCAGATCCTGACAGACGAATGGCTCTAGCGGCTCCTGACTGACTAACGGCTCTGACGGCTCTGTACAGACGGGCGGCTCTACTGGCTCGGGACAGACGGATGGCTCAGACGGCGCTGGGGAGACGGATGGCTCAGACAGCGCTGGGGAGACGGATGGCTCAGACTGATCCTGTCTGGCGGAAGGCTTTAGCGGCTCCTGTCTGGCGGAAGGCTCTAGCGGCTCCTGTCTGGCGGAAGGCTCTGTAGGCTCATGGCAGACGGGCGGCTTTGCAGGCTCATGGCAGACGGGCGGCTTTGAAGGCTCAATACAGACGGGCAGTTCAGTCACCGTTGGGCAGACGGCAGACTCTGGCCGGCTGAGACGCACTGTAGGCCTGGTGCGTGGTGCCGGAACTGGAGGTACCGGGCTAAGGACACGCACCTTCAGGCTAGTGCGGGGAACAACAACAGGGCACACTGAGTTCTCAAGGCGCACTATATGCCTGGTGCGTGGTACCGGACTGATGGCACGCACCTCAGGACGAGTGCGGGGAGGAATAACAGTGTGTACAGGACTCAGGAGACGCACAGGTGGCTTAGTGTGTGGTGCCGGAACTGGAGGCACTGGGCTGGAGACACGCACCATAGGGAGAGTGCGTGGAGGAGGAACAGGGCTCTGAAAACGCACTGGAAGCCTGGTGCGTGGTGTAGGCACTGGTGGTACTAGGCTGGGGCGGGGAGGTGGCGCCGGAAATACCGGACCGTGCAGGCGTACTGGCTCCCTTGAGCACCGAGCCTGCCCAACCTTACCTGGTTGAATGCTCCCCGTCGCCCGCACCGGTCTATGTAGGCGAACCGGGGACACCATGCGTAAGGCTGGTGCCATGTAAGCCACATTTGGCTCAATGCCCAATCTAGCCCTACCAGTGCGGGGAGGTGGAATAACCCGCACTGGGCTATGCACCCGTACAGGAGACACCGTGCGCTCTACTGCGTAACACGGCGTCTGCCCGTACTCCCGCTCTCCACGGTTAGCCTGGGAAGTGGGCGCAGGTCTCCTACCTGCCCTTGGCCCACTACCTCTTAGCCCCCCCCAAGAAATTTTTGGGTAGTACTCACGGGCTTTTCAGGCTTCCAGCCACGTCTCCTTGCTGCCTCCTCATATCTCCGCCTCTCTGCCTTCGCTGCCTCCAGCTCAGCTTTGGGGCGGTTATATTCTCCTGGTATTTCTCGGTCCAGAATTTCCTCCCAATTCCAAAATTCCAGTGTAGGTGGGTCCTGTTGTTGTTGCACACGCTGCTTGATCCGATGTTGGTGGGGAATTCTGTCACGATCGTGTGGAGGAGAGACGGACCAAAACGCAGCGCGTGGAAAATAAGCCATCTTCTTTTATTATAGACGAAGGCAAAACGAAACAAAACACTTACAAACTATCAAAACAACAAATGACCGTGAAGCTAATAAACGTAGTGCACACACACAGGCTACAAACGTTCAACATAGACAATTCCCCACAACAAACTAAAGCCTATGGCTACCCTAAATATGTCTCCCAATCAGAGACAACAGAAACCAGCTGTCTCTAATTGGGAACCCATTCAGGCAACCATAGACTTTCCTAGACAACTACACACAACATAGACACAGCTAGACAACTATACTAAACATAAACCCAACTACTCTAAATAAACCCCCTAAACCTTACAATCAGCCTGGACACTACAAAACCCACATAAATACCCATGTCACACCCTGACCTAACTAAAATAATAAAGAAAACAAAGAATACTAAGGCCAGGGCGTGACAATCTGTTTGAACTCGTTACCTGTATAAAAAGACATCTGTCCACACACTCAATCAAACAGACTCCAACCTCTCTACAATGGCCAAGACCAGAGAGCTGTGTAAGGACATCAGGAATAAAATTGTAGACCTGCACAAGGCTGGGAGGGGCTACAGGACAATAGGCAAGCAGCTTGTTGAGAAGGCAATAACTGTTGCCGCAATTATTAGAAAATGGAAGAAGTTCAAGATGACGGTCAATCAAACTCGGTCTGGGGCTCCATGCAAGATCTCACCTCGTGTGGCATCAATGATCATGAGGAAGGTGAGGGATCAGCCCAGAACTACACGGCAGGACCTGGTAAATGACCTGAAGAGAGCTGGGACCACAGTCTCAAAGAAAACCATTAGTAACACACTACGCCGTCATGGATTAAAATCCTGCAACGCACGCAAGGTCCCCCTGCTCAAGCCAGCACATGTCCAGGCCCATCTGAAGTTTGCCAATGACCATCTGGATGATCCAGAGGAGGAATGGGAGAAGGTCATGTGGTCTGTTGAGACAAATAGAGGATTTTGGTCTAAACTCCACTTGCCGTGTTTGGAGGAAGAAGAAGGATGAGTACAATCCCAAGAATACCGTCCCAACTGTGAAGCATGGAGGTGGAAACATTCTTTGGGGATGCTTTTCTGCAAAGGGGACAGGACGATTGCACCGTATTGAGGGGAGGATGGATGGGGCCATGTATCGCGAGATCTTGGCCAGCAACCCCCTTCCCTCAGTAAGAGCATTGAAGATGGGTCGTGGCTGGGTCTTCCAGCATGACAACACACAGCCAGGGCAACTCAGGAGTGGCTCCTTAATATTTTGAAGTGTACCTATGATAAAAATTACAGACCTCTACATGCTTTGTAAGTAGGAAAACCTGCAAAATCGGCAGTGTATCAAATACTTGTTCTCCCCACTGTATATGGACATACATGAACTTTATCGAACAAGTCAAACATTTATTGTTGAACTGGGATTCCTGGGAGTGCATTCTGATGAAGCTCATCAATGGTAAGTTAATATTTATAATGCTATTTCTGACTAATGTTGACTGCGCAACATGGCGGATATTTCTTTTGGCTGGTTTGGGCTCTGAGCTCCGTACTCAGATTATTGTATGGTATGCTTTTACCGTAAAGTTTCTTTGAAATCTGACACAGCGGTTGCATTAAGGAGAAGTTTATCTAAAGTTCCATGCATAACACTTGAATTTATCAACATTTATAATGAGTATTTCTGTGAATTGATGTGGCTCTCTGCAAAATCACCGGATGACAAAACATTACTTAACATAACACGCCAATGTAAAATGAGATTTTTGGATATAAAGATGCACTTTATCGAACAAAACATACATGTATTGTGTAACATGAAGTCATCTGATGAAGATAATCAAAGGTTAGTGATTAATTTTCTCTCCATTTGTGCTTTTTGTGCCTCCTCTCTTTGGCTGGAAATTTCTGTGACTTGGTGGTGACCTAACATAATCGTTTGCAGAGCTGTCGCTGTAAAGCATTTTTGAAATCAGACAGTGGCTGGATTAACGAGAATTGTATCTTTAAAACGGTGCCTAATAGTTGTATGTTTGAGAAATATGATTTATGAGATTTCTGTTGATTTGTATTTGGCGCCCTGCAATTTCATTGGCTGTTGGCGAGGGGATCAGCTAGCGGAACAGGGTTCCGCTGACAGGTTAAACAATTTAAAGGCAATGCTACCAAATACTAATTGAGTGTATGTACTGTATGTATGTAAACTTCTGACCCACTGGGAATATGATGAAAGAAATAAAAGCTGAAATAAATTATTCTATTATTATTCTGACATTTCACATTCTTAAAATAAAGTGTTGATCCTAACTGACCTAAAACAGGGAATTTTTACTAGGATTAAATTTCATGAATTGTGAAAAACTGAGTTTAAATGTATTTGGCTAAGGTATGTAAACTTCTGATTTCAACTGTATATAATACTCAGCAAAAAAAAAGAAACATACCTTTTTCAGGACCCTGTCTTTCAAAGAGAATTCATAAAAATCTAAATAACTCCACTGATCTTCATTGTAAAGGGTTAAACACTGTTTCCCATGCTTGTTCAATGAAACATAAATTATGTTATGAACATGCACCTGTGGAATGGTCGTTAAGACACTAACAGCTTACAGACGGTAGGCAATTAAGGTCACAGTTATGAAAACTTAGGACACAAAATAGTCCTTAACTGACTCTGAATAACACCAAAAGAAAGATGCCCCGGGTCCCTGCTCATCTGTGTGAACGTGCCTTAGGCATGCTGCAAGGAGGCATGAGGACTGCGGATGTGGCCAGGGCAACAAATTGCAATGTCCGTACTGTGAGACGCCTAAGACAGCGCTACAGGGAGACAGGATGGACAGCTGATCGTCCTCGCAGTGGCAGCCCAGGTGTAACAGCTGGATCAATACATCCGAACATAACACCTGCAGGACAGGTACAGGATGGCAACAACTGCCCGAGTTACACCAGGATTGCACAATCCCTCCATCAGTGCTCAGACAGTCCGCAAAAGGCTGAGAGAGGCTGGACTGAGGGCTTGTAGGCCTGTTTTAAGGCAGGTCCTTACCAGACATCACTGGCAACAACATCGCCTATGGGCACAAACCCACCGTCACTGGACCAGGCAGGACTGGCAAAAAGTGCTCTTCACTGACGAGTCGCCGTTTTGTCTCACCAGGGGTGATGGTCGGATTTGCGTTTATTGTCGAAGGAATGAGTGTTACACCGAGGCCTGTACTCTGGAGCGGGATCGATTTGGAGGTGGAGGGTCCGTCATGGTCTGAGGCGGTGTGTCACAGCATCATCGGACTGAGCTTGTTGTCATTACAGGCAATCACAACACTGTGCACTAAAGGCAAGACATCCTCCTCCCTCATGTGGTACCCTTCCTGCAGTCTCATCCTGACATGACCTTCCAGCATGTCAATGCCACCAGCCATTCTGCTCGTTCTGTGAGTGATTTCCTGCAAGTGAGGAATGTCAGTGTTCTGCCATGGCCAGCGAAGAGCCCGGATCTCAATCCCATTGAGAAAGTCTGGGACCTGTTGGATCGGAGGGTGAGGACTAGGGCCATTCCCCCCAGAAATGTCCAGGAACTTGTAGGTGCCTTGGTGGAAGAGTGGGGTAACATCTCACAGCAAGAACTGTCAAATCTGGTGCAGTCCATGAGCAGGAGATGCACTGCTGTACTTAATGCAACTGGTGGCCACACCAGATACTGACTGTCACTTTTGACCCCCCCTTTGTTCAGGTACACATTATTCCACTTCTGTTAGTCACATGTCTGTGGAACTTGTTCAGTTTGTCTCAGTTGTTGAATCTTGTTATGATCATACCAATATTTACATGTTACGTTTGCTGAAAACAAACGCAGTTGACAGCAAGAGGACATTTATTTTTTTGCTGAGTATATATGAGACGCATAATCGACTTAATTTGATATCACCCAGCCCTAATCTCCTCACCCTTCACAATGTCCCAAGAGGTGCCATCCCTTTTACAAACCAGGTCAAACCAATTCGGTTAGAGAACCGTCTGTTCACAAAAGTTCCCCCATTTTCACATAAACGTGAAACATGCAGCTGCTACAGCAGAGAATGTGCTTACTTGCACTTTACTTTAGATATTGTACACAAACATCTCCGTAATACTTGACCTCTTCCTTGACCACACATTTTGTACATACTTACCTCTACAGAGCCATTTATGATGTGTGTGTGAAATCCCTGTGGGAATATCACCATTGGCTGAGGGCAAGAAACCACACCATTTACATTTACATTTAAGTCATTTCGCTGACGCTCTTATCCAGAGCGACTTACATTTTACCTTTTTATTTTTTATTTAACTAGGCAAGTCAGTTAAGAACAAACTCTTATTTTCAATGACGGCCTAGGAACAGTGGGTTAACTGCCTTGTTCAGGGGCAGAACGACAGATTTGTACCTTGTCAGCTCGGGGATTTGAACTTGCAACCTTTCGGTTACTAGCCCAACGCTCTAACCACTAGGCTACCCTGCCACCACACTCCTTTACAACTAGGAGCCCTGGAGTCACCACTACACAAACAGCTCACTGTATTTGATGTAAGCCTAGATGGGAGTCAAAGGTGTTGTGTCCTGTCACTACATAGGAACCTTTTTGCAATTACTTCAAAAACATACTCGTCAAGATGAACTTCAAAATCCAGCCCGATTCATAGCAAATGGGTTTCATTTAATCTCTCCAACTTTTATGTCCTTTAAATCTGATCGGAGATATAGGAACATTGTCAAGCAAAGGGAACCCCGTCAAATACAGCTGGCAAAAGCATTTCAAACTAGTCACTCTAGTGAGCTCCAAAAGTATTGGGACAGTGACACGTTGTTTTGGCTCCGTACCCCTGCACTTTGGATTTCAAATTAATATGACTACTAGGTTAAAATTTGAGGGTATGTTCATCCATATCGGATAAATTGGTTCGAAATTACAATACTTTTTGTACATTGTCGCCCCATTTTAGGGGACCAGAAGTATTGAGATAAATTCACTAATATGGTCCCATATTCCTAGAATGCAGTGATTAAATCAAGCTTGTCACACTACAAACTTGTTTGATGCATTTGCTGTTTGTTTTGGTTGTGTTTCAGATGATGTTCTGCACAATAGAAATGAATAGTAAACAACGTAGTGTCATTTTGGAATCACTTCTGTAAATAAGAATAGAATGTTTCTAAACACGACATTACTGTTAATGCTTCCATGAATATGGATAATCCTGAATATTGATGAGAAAGTTAGAGGCATAAATATCAACCCCCCCCAAAAAACCCCGCAAATCTCCCATTATTATAATGGTGAGAACTTAGCATGTTTGGTGGTATGATATTTGAGTTGCAAACATTGTCATTCATCATAATTCACAATTTATTCAGGACTATCCGTAATCATGTTAGCATCCACATTAATGTAGAAGTGTTCTGCACTACAACCTAAAACATGAAGGAAAACAGTGCAGATGAGAAGGATCAGCCAATCGTGAAGAAGAAACATTTCTCAGATTAGAGAAGATATGAGAAAGAGGACTGTGATACTGCAATTGTCAAAACAACCAGAAAGGTTGAGAAGGAAAACAGTGCAGATGAGAAGGATCAGCCAATCGTGAAGAAGAAACATATCTAAGATTAAAGATATTAGAAAAAGTGAAGAGGACTGTGATACTGCAATTGTCAAAACAACCAAAAAGGTTAACTGGAAGAAATGAGAGTTGGAGGAGAGGATGACAAAGATGGGTTCGATCCAAGATGGCTTAGCAGTGTAGACGTGTCTGTTTAGTTCTCTCGCGTACATTTGTATTTTTCCCCCTTATTTCTTGTGTATATATATATATATATATATATATTTTTTTTTTTCTTTATTCTATCTCTTTTCAATTCGATTATACCTTCCGGTAAACTACCTCACCCAATGTGATACGGAATCGATATTATTTTTTAACTTTGGGACACATTCAAGAACCCCCAGTAGCTAACCAGCTAATCAGCTACAAGCTACTTAGCCATTTTTAACCGCTGCTAGCAGCTTTTACCTTCTGCACAGACACCAGCCCTGTTATTAGCCTGGATATTACTCACCGATTTACCAGCATCGGACTGTCTCTCGACAACAACGCCGGATTCCTGCCGTAATCCCTGAGCCACTACTTCTGATCCTCACAGCTAGCCTGCAGCTATCGCAGCTAGCGCCACTGCCACGAAGCTAGCATCAGTTAGCAAACACAATTCTACAATCACAACCTCTCTTTCACCATCGCCATCCGGCTTGGATTCTCTGCCATCCGCTGTGCCCTCAACCGGCCTCCGTCTGAGCAGACCCCCTCCGTCTGAGCAGACCACCCCCCCCGGGCTACTAACTTTAAACACCGCGTGCTAGCTTAGTGGCGGCTTCCCTGCTCCATCTACAGCTGCCCCCTGGACACTATGATCACTTGGCTACATAGCTGATTCCTGCCGGACTGTCCATTAATTCACGGTACTCCATTCTGTTTATTTGTGTTTTATCTGTCGGCTCTGTGTTTTAACTCAGGCTCTGTGTGTAGTTAACCCGACCCTCTCTGCCTAGTCGTCGCCATTTTTACCTGCTGTTGCTGTGTTAGCTGACTAGCTACTGTTATCTCACCTGTTGTTTTAGCTAGCTCTCCCAATCAAGACCTGCAATCACTTTATGCCTTACTGTATGTCTCTCTCAAATACCAATATGCCTTGTATACTGTTGTTCAGGCTAGTTATCATTGTTTTGGTTTGCAATGGACCCCGTAGTTCAACTCTCCGTACCTCTGATACCTCCCTTGTCCCACCTCCCTCACATGCGGTGACCTCACCCATTGAGACCAGCATGTCCAGAGATACAACCTCTCTTATCACCCAGTGCCTGGGCTTGCCTCCGCTGTACCCGTGCCCCACCATACCCCTGTCTGCACATTATGCCCAGAATCTATTCTACCACGGCCATAAATCTGCTCCTTTTATTCCTTGTCCCCAACGCTCTAGGCGACCAGTTTTGATAGCCTTTAGCCGCACCCTCATCCTACTACTCCTCTGTTCCGGGTGATGTGGAGGTAAACCCAGGCCCTGCATGTCCCCAGGCACCCTCATTTGTTGACTTCTGTGATCGAAAAAGCCTTGGCCTCATGCATGTCAACATCAGAAGCCTCCTCCCTAAGTTTGTCTTACTCACCGCTTTAGCACACTCTGCCAACCCTGATGTCCTTGCCATGTCTGAATCCTGGCTTAGGAAGGCCACCAAAAATTCTGAGATTTCCATACCCAACTATAACACTTTCCGTCAAGATAGAACTGCCAAAGGGGGAGGAGTTGCAATCTACTGCAGAGATAGCCTGCAAAGTTCTGTCATACTTTCCAGGTCTATGCCCAAACAGTTCGAACTTCTAATTTTAAAAATTAATCTCTCCAGAAATAAGTCTCTCACTGTTGCCGCATGCTACCGACCCCCCTCAGCTCCCAGCTGTGCCCTGGACACCATCTGTGAATTGATCGCTCCCCATCTAGCTTCAGAGTTTGTTCTGTTAGGTGACCTAAACTGGGATATGCTTAACACCCCGGCAGTCCTACAATCTAAGCTAGATGCCCTCAATCTCACAAATCATCAAGGAACCCACCAGGTACAACCCTAAATCCGTAAACATGGGCACCCTAATAGACATTATCCTGACCAACTTGCCCTCCAAATACACCTCTGCTGTCTTCAATCAAGATCTCAGCGATCACTGCCTCATTGCCTGTATCCGCTACGGGTCCGCGGTCAAACGACCACCCCTCATCACTGTCAAACGCTCCCTAAAACACTTCTGCGAGCAGGCCTTTCTAATCGACCTGGCCCGGGTACCCTGGAAGGATATTGACCTCATCCCGTCAGTTGAGGATGCCTGGTCATTCTTTAAAAGTTACTTCCTCACCATATTAGACAAGCATGCTCCGTTCAAAAAATGCAGAACTAAGAACAGATATAGCCCTTGGTTCACTCCAGAACTGACTGCCCTCGACCAGCACAAAAACATCCTGTGGCGAACTGCAATAGCATCGAAGAGCCCCCGCGATATGCAACTGTTCAGGGAAGTCAGGAACCAATACACGCAGTCAGTCAGGAAAGCAAAGGCCAGATTTTTCAAGCAGAAATTTGCATCCTGTAGCTCTAACTCCAAAAAGTTCTGGGATACTGTAAAGTTCATGGAGAACAAGAGCACCTCCTCCCAGCTGCTCACTGCACTGAGGCTAGGTAACACGGTCACCACCGATAAATCCGTGATAATCAAAGACTTCAACAAGCATTTCTCAATGGCTGGCCATGCCTTCCTCCTGGCGACTCCAACCTTGGCCAACAGCCCCCCCCCGCTGCTACTCGCCCAAGCCTTCCCAGCTTCTCCTTTACCCAAATCCAGATAGCTGATGTTCTGAAAGAGCTGGAAAACCTGGACCCATACAAATCAGCCGGGCTTGACAAACTGGACCCCCTATTTCTGAAACTGTCCGCCGCCATTGTCGCACTCCCTATTACCAGCCTGTTCAACCTCTCCTTCGTATCATCTGAGATCTGAGACCACCTCTACGCAGACGACACCATTCTGTATACTTCTGGCCCTTCCTTGGACACTGTGCTATCTAACCTCCAAACGAGCTTCAATGCCATACAACACTCCTTCCGTGGCCTCCAACTGCTCTTAAACGCTAGTAAAAGCAAATGCATGCTCTTCAACCGTTCGCTGCCTGCACCCGCACGCCCGACTAGCATCACCTCCCTGGACGGTTCCGACCTAGAATATGTAGACATCTATAAGTACCTAGGTGTCTGGCTAGACTGCAAACTCTCCTTCCAGACTCATATCAAACATCTCCAATCCAAAATCAAATCTAGAGTCGGCTTTCTATTTCGCAACAAAGCCTCCTTCACTCACGCCGCCAAACTTACCCTAGTAAAACTGACTATCCTACCGATCCTCGACTTCGGCGATGTCATCTACAAAATAGCTTCCAATACTCTACTCAGCAAACTGGATACAGTTCATCACAGTGCCATCCGTTTTGTTACTAAAGCACCTTATACGACCCACCCACTGCGACCTGTATGCCCTAGTCGGCTGGCCCTCGCTACATGTTCGTCGTCAGACCCACTGGCTCCAGGTCATCTACAAGGCTATGCTAGGTAAAGTACCGCCTTATCTCAGTTCACTGGTCACGATGGCTACACCCACCCGTAGCACGCGCTCCAGCAGGTGTATCTCACTGATCATCCCTAAAGCCAAAACCTCCTTTGGACGCCTTTCCTTCCAGTTCTCTGCTGCCTGCGACTGGAACGAATTGCAAAAATCTCTGAAGTTGGAGACTTTTATCTCCCTCAACAACTTTAAACATCTGCTATCTGAGCAGCTAACCGATCGCTGCAGCTGTACATAGTCCATCGGTATATAGCCCACCCAATTTACCTACCTCACCCCCCATACTGCTTTTATTTATTTACTTTTCTGCTCTTTTGCACACCAGTATCTCTACTTGCACATGATCATCTGATGATTTATCACTCTAGTGTTAATCTGCTAAATTGTAATTATTCGATTTATTGCCTACTTCCTCATGCCTTTTGCACACATTGTATATAGATTCTATTTTTTTTCCTACTACGTTATTGACTTGTTTATTGTTTACTCCATGTGTAACTCTGTGTTGTTGTCTGTTCACACTGCTATGCTTTATCTTGGCCAGGTTGCAGTTGCAACTAGCCTACCTGGTTAAATAAAGGTGAAATAAAAAAAAAATAAAAAAATGGAAAGACAGAATGCAGAGAAGACCACAATGGGGGAGAAGGAGGAAAGAAAGAGGGTGGAAGACACAGTGAGTATGAAAGAGCTAAAAAAGACAGCCTTGGATGTTTGGGAATTTCACTTTGGAAGTCATAAATGTTCGAAGACTGACGATAGCAAAACTGGACATAAAAATATGCTTGTTGAGGAGAAGGCAGCTACAAATTACTGTCAGAATGATCAACCAGCAAAAGTCAAAGTTCAAAACGACCTGGCAGGTGATATACTGGTCAGAGAGTGACTACAGCGAGATTGAGGAAATAATCGACAGTGACACTGAGGACATTAGTGAAGAAATAAAGGAAACGGATGAGGAGGAGGTTGAAGAAAAGACAGATATTGAGAGTGATGAGTACAGGAAGAAATGTGATAAGAAGTGAATGTGATGATAAGAGTGGGAAACCAAACATGAAGAAAGGCATGGTTGACAAAGACAATACGGACAACAACGTTGAGAAAGAGAAAACAACCCAAAGAGAGAGGAGGGTGAGAGAAAAGAGGGTCAAAGCCAAGACACAGAGGTGTCAAATCCAACCAAGAGAAAGAAAAGGATGACCAAAAGGACAAAGGACAGTTAGAGAGTCAGGAGGAGAAGGAGGACAGGATACTTACTGGAGCAGAGGGAGACTCAGCATCCTCAGGAAGACCAATCGGAAACGTGCAAAGGTAAAAAATACAGTTGTTTGACAGCATATGTAAATTATCACTGATCTGTCATTAAATGTAGTGAACTCCAGTGATATCAATGAAAACTTACCTTTTCACACCTTTGTCATCTCTTTCAGATTTTTCCATTTTCGCAGCGGCAATGGTTAAGACTCAGGGCCCAGGCGAGGATCAACTAGCAATTGAAGGAAAGACTAACGACACTCAGACAGACCAGGCAGCAAAGGTCAAAGGTGAACAGGACCTGGACTGGTCAGAGAGTGACTATGATAGTGAGGGAACAATGGATAGTGACAATGAGTACATAGGTAAAGACGAATGGACAAAGTGGAGAGTGGACATTGAGGAAAAGAAAGCGTGTACACAACTCCAACATGATGGAAATACAGCTGAGAGATGACATAAACCAAGAGAAGAAAAAGCTCCAGCCAGGAAAATGCAAAGGTGAGAGAGAGAGAGAGAGAGACCACTAGATGATAAGGAGAAGTTCAGATTGTGAAGTGAGCATGAATTCCCTCAGTATGTTTATCTATCTTTCCTCTTGCCCACCTCTCTCCCCCGAAAGATTTATCCATCTTTTCAGCTGATGCTCAGACTCAGCAGACCCAGCAGTGCAAAGGTAAGAAAGAGGGGTGCAGCATTATGGCAACAACAAAGGTCAAAGGTGAACAGGACCTGGACATTGACACAGACTGGTCAGAGTGTGACTATGATAGAGACGATGAATTCATGGCAAAAGCGGAAAGAGAACAATGAGAAGAAAAGACAAAACAAAGATTACACAGTTACACCATTACCGAATACAGATAGGATTGATGGAGAGATCTCAAGAGAAAAGATTGGAAAGATAAACCAAGAGCAGAGGGCTGCAGCGGAGGGAAAGACTCAGAACCCTCAGACATATCAGCCAGTAAAGGTCAAAGGTGAAAGTGACCTGACAAGTGGGGGAATGAACCAAGATAAGACAGAGATAGAGGTCCTTCAGAGGTCTCGTCAGGAACAGCCAGCTAAGTGTAAAGGTCAGGAGGGTTGGAGGACCATGCTATAACCAGTAGAGCTGTCTTTTTACATTTAACATTTACATTTTAGTCATAGAGCAGATGCTCTTATTCAGAGCGACTATACTGGCCCCCTGTGGGAATCGAAAACACAACCCTGGTGTTGCAAGCACCATGAAATACCAACTGAGACACACTAGGCACTAAATAACAGCGATGATGTTTATTTCCAATTCTCTCTCTCTCTCAGATGTCTCTATATTTGCAGCTGGGAAAAATCGTTTGGCTAAACTCTTGAAACCCCTTGTGTGCAAAAAAATTAAGGCAGAATGCATAGGTAAGAGAGGAGAATGTTAAAACTACTAAGTTTTCCTTGCTAAGAAGTGACCTCTGCAATTTGACAAATATTTTTAGGGTTTGCAAAGTCTTTCAAAAAAACATTCACCAGCCTTAGATTCTCCACAACTTTTTTTGTCACATTAGACTTGAAAGATATGCTAACAGAATTGAGCCTGCCAGAGAAAATGGTCTCTAATGTACCCACAGTTTTGTACTCAAAGCATTTGTTCTCTCTTTAGATTGTCACAGATGGTTGTGGCCATAGAGCTCGCCAGTTTGTAGTCCTAAAAACTGGAAATGAAACCTTGTGGTACAGATAGGGGTCTACCTGTGCCTGAGCACCTTAGTTTAAATATCAACAGTACTGCCCCAGCAGCATAACACTTGATAACACTTGATTTACATCATCATCAATTCTCGGTCTGGTTGGACTACACGCAGCAGAGAGAGGAGCGGTTGCATCACCGACCCTCCGACCCATGTCCACTCCTTCTTCAGTCGGGAGTTGCACATGTTTCAGTGCAGCAGCAACACAGGTAATCTACACTCTAGCAAACCATCATATACTAACATATCTCATAGTGAGAGAACCACATATCAGACTCATCCTTTCATCTCATAGTGAGAGAACCACATCAGACTCATCCTTTCATCTCATAGTGAGAGAACCACATCAGACTCATCCTTTCATCTCATAGTGAGAGAACCACACCAGACTCATCCTTTCATCTCCTAGTGAGAGAACCACATCAGATTCATCCTTTCATCAATAATTCATCAGCCTTGACGTACAGGTCATGCTCCAACAGTCACCCAAGTACCTTGCGCGCCAGAGACAAATGCGTGGCGCGTGTAGCAGAATAGACAGGAATGGCATCAATATAATCCACCACACCCTGCCCGTGCAGTTCCCTGAGAATCTCGTCTACAAAAGATTGGAAGACTGCTGGAGCATTCTTCAAGCCGTACGGCATGACGAGGTACTCATAATGGCCGGATGTGGTACTAAACGCTGTCTTCCACTCATCACGTTATACACACACCTGAGATCCAGTTTTGTGTAAAAGCATGTCCCGTGAAATGACTCAATCGCCGTGGCAATGAGAGGTAGCGGGTAACTGTATCCCACCGTGATGGAATTTAAACCTCTATAGTCAATGCACGGACGCAAACCTCCCTCCTTCACAGAAAAGAAACTGGAGGAGGCAGGTGATGTGGAGGGCCGAATGTACACCTGCCTCAGAGATTCAGAGACATATGTCTCCATAGCCACCGTCTCCTCCTGTGACAGGGGATACACGTGACTCCTGGGAAGTGCAGCGTCTACCAGGAGATGTATCGCACAATCCCCTCGTCAATGAGGTGGTAATTGGGTCGCCGCCTTTTTACAGAAGACGATAGCCAAATTGTCATATTCTGAGGGAATGCGCACGGTGGAGATTTGGTCTGGACTTCCCACCGTCGTTGCACCGATGGAAACCCCTACACACCTGCCTGAGCACTCCTCTGACTACCCCTTTAGAGCCCTCTGTTGCCACGAAATCTTGGGGTTGTAACGGGCCAACCAGGACATCCCCAGCACCACCGGAAACGCAGGAGAATCAATGAGGAAGAGACTAATTCTCTCCTCATGACCCTCCTGCATAACCATGCCCAGTGGAGCCGTGGCCTAGGCGTGAACTGGGAAGGGTTTATCAATCGGAACAAAAGGGATCCCTACACTATAATTCAAACAGTTTTAGAAACTTCAGAGTGTTTTCTATCCAATAGTAATAATAATATGCATATATTAGCATCTGGGACAGAGTAGGAGGCAGTTCACTATGGGCACGCAATTCATCCAAAGTGAAAATGCTGCCCCCTATCCCTAAAAGGTTTTTAACAATGACACTTAATATGTTTACATACCCTACATTACTCATCTCATATGTATATACTGTACTCTATATCATCTACTGCATCTTAAGTAATACATGTATCACTAGCCACTTTAAACTATGCCACTTTGTTTACATACCCTACATTATACATATGAGATGACTATACTGTATTCGATACCATCTACTGCATCTTGCCTATGCCGTTCTGTACCATCACTCATTCATATATCTTTATGTACATATTCTTTATCCCTTTACACTTGTGTGTATAAGGTAGTAGTTGTGGAATTGTTAGGTTAGATTACTTGTTGGTTATTACTGCATTGTCGGAACTAGAAGCACAAGCATTTCGATACACTCGCATTAACATCTGCTAACCATGTGTATGTGACAAATAAAATTTGATTTGATTTTGAGTTTTGAGCTTTGGAGACATGCTGCTACTGTAGCTTTCATCGACTTGGTAAAGCCCTGAATCGAGGTCATTCCTCCCACTAAGTTAGACTTGATTTTTCAAATATATTATACACTAATAAATTGCTTTCATTTGTGGCCCAAAATACTTTTATGTTTGTGGTGATTTAAACTGATACATCTTTTCCAATAGTAAAGTCTTACTGATTCCCCCATTTTTATGTAAGCTTCAAATAGTAGCCTAGCGGTAAAAGAGGTGAGCCAGCAACTGGAGGGTTACCAGTTCGAATCCCGGGTCAGACGCAAAGAAGTGAGCTAGTAACCAGAGGGTTGCTGGTGTGAAATCCTAGATACCATATCCTGCCGTTGTGCTCTTGAGCAAGGCACTTAATCCCCCACAACAGCAGCGCCCAGTGTGGCAGCCTCCTGCACCTCTCCTAAACCTGTGTATGTACACTGAGTATACCAACAATTAAGAACACCTTTCTAATATTGAGTTGCAACCCCCTTTTACCCTCAGAACAGCCTCAATTTGCTGGGGGAGGACTCCACAAGCTGTTGAAAGTTGAAAGTGTTCCACAGGGATGCTGGCCAATGTTGACTCCAATGCTTCCCATAGTAGTGTCAAGTTGGCTGGATGTCCTTTGAGTGGTGGACCATCCTTGATACACACAGGTAACTGTTGAATGTGAAAAACACAGCTGGATTGCATTTCTTGACACAAATCGGTGCACCTGCTTGGCACCTACTACCATACCCCGTTCAAAGGCACTTCAATCTTTGGTCTTGCCCATTCACCCTCTGAATGGCACACATACACAATCCATGTCTGTTGTCTCAAGGCCTAACAATCCTTCTTTAACCTGTCTCCTCCCCTTCATTTAGACTGATTGAAATGACATCAATAACGGATCAGAGCTTTCACCTGGTCAGTCTATGTCATGGAAATAGCAGGTGTTCTTAATGTTTTGTATACTCAGTGTTTGTATTTTGGAGGGCTTGGGTTAAAAGCGGAAGTCAAATTTCAGTTGGACCTTGTGTGTAATTGCTCAATAAAGTGGAGCAGTCTTGGATTCCTCTGGAGAATCCCCTGAATACAGCTGCCCGATGTGCTGGCATATGAAGCACCTGGAAAGCAGAAATGGAGTTGGCTAGCCAAGTGAGCAATCTCCTTTGCACCATCTAGACAAACATGTAATACTAAACTACACAACAGGTTGTACGTGTACCGTATTACATACCCAGCTCTACACCTGGTCTTGTCTCGCGGTGTTCCCAGTGTGTCAGTTTCTGGTAGAAAAGACACAGCCCCTTCATAGTGGTGATGTGTCAGGAACGTCTTAAAACCTGCACAAAACGACATCATGCCATATCACTAGCAACAGACTACCGTAACAGTCCCAATGGTTGTATTTCCTAAAACAGCTAAAGCTACTCCTCTGACCCACCTGAAAAGTCATATCTGGCTGGTCCCATCCAGCGTTTCCTCTCGCTGTCTGCCAGCACGTCACCAGAGAAACCGTATCCAAGCAGGGAGATGGAATACCTCAAGAATGTGTTGTGATGGACCGAGCACAAGTCCATTGGCTGGAAGTCTCCTGTGAAGACAGGAGTCTAGTATGAGTGATCCTCCACAGATACTGTGTGTGTGGGGTACAGTGTCTTAAAGAGGTGTGATGACACACTATGTGCTTTAACTATAAAAAAAAAAAAGCACACCCATCCACCCACACTGACCTACAGCAGTTTCCTCTTATCTCAAAAGCTTTGAATAAGTAGGTCACGGCTGTCACTTGTTGGTCAGCTGAGTGTGCCATAGCTAACATAGAAGTGACAAACACGAGACATTTCTATTCACAATGAATCTCCAGGAAAGACCTGGAACAGAATGCAGAATGCTTATGCTACTAGTCTGTGCTGTATAAAAATGTCAGTTACACTATTTTTAAAGGCATTTTAATTGCCTGCACCCACCCACTATGACATGTAAAGCTGAGGTCACAGGGTCATTGATGCCGGCAGTGGCATAGCAGATGCAGTCCGTTGAACCTGGATACCACACAAAACAAGACAATGATACATTATGTTCCTGCCTACACAGACAAAAGCTAGCAGTGTGTGTGTTTGTAATAATAATAATTTGGTGGGTGCTTATAATTGTCCCCTCTCATACATGTACAAGTGTGTACTAATATGCATGTATTGGAAATGTTTATTGCATATCCCAACACCCTTGGAGACTGGGATCACGGCCAGGGTGTGTGTGTAAGATGGAAAAATGGAATGCGGAAATCAACAGATAGTGTAGTGTACATGAAATGGACCTCATGGTTGACATTAGTTTGTAAACTTACGCAGTCAGGTCATAAACTGAGCTATTGATGTGATCATTGCTATGTAAACATAATGGTGTGTTTTTTAAAACTTTATTAGGATCCCATTAGCTGTTGCACATGCAGGAGCTACACTTCCACATAAAACAAATTATACGACAGAGTACAGAATAGCTATAGACAAGAACATTGTTACATTAAATCCAAAATATGAAATCTAAATAAGAGGATCACCAGACCCCTGAACGAGATGGCCGCATGAACTAGGAGCTCCGCACAAGTAGTTTCCAATTCTTAATCTTACCCCCACTTCAAGTTTAAACTCATTTAGCTTTAGTCAAAAAGTCATGGCGGCTACAAAAGGCGACACTACAGGTGACATTTTTACCCGGACTCGAGCATTAGCGACGGAAAAAGCCTCCAAGAAGCAGCTAGCTTCAGAAAAAGCTAGCGCAAGAGGACCCTTAAATTTATTGACATGGAACTGCCATGGTCTAGATCATGCAATAAAACGGAAAAAGATACTATGTGCTCTAAAAAAGGAAAAAGCAGACATCGCGCTATTGCAAGAGACACACCTCTGTGATGCTGAACATGCCAAACTCCGCAGAGCTTGGGTGGGACAGGTGTATTTCTCATTCTTTCAAATCCAACAGTAGAGGTACGCCTTTGTCCAACTCTGCTTTGACCTCTGCAAAAACATCGAGGTCACAGAGCTGGAAATTCAACACCTCCATGCTATCAAACGAAGCATTCCATACATTGGTAACTACATGGATAGACAACTACACACAAGACAACAAAGAATCTCCTGTTTCTCCGGCGACAATGTGGGACGCTGCTAAAGCCACACTAAGAGGTCATCTAATTGCATATGCTTCTTCTAAGAAAAAAGCAATGGAAGCACACAGGCTAGATCTGGAGGGGGAGCTGGAACGCTGTGAAAAGTACATAAACAATCCCCAGACAGCACCTCCTGGAGTCAACATAAAGCAGCCAAAGCCAAACTGAATTTGGACTATATTCGGGAGATTTTTAAAAAAGTTCTCTTTACTAAACAGAAATACCATGAGTAAAACAATAGGCCATGTAGATTACATGCTTATCAATTTAAAAAAGAGCAGTCAGAGCGTACAATTATGGCTATCCAAACAGCAGAGGACGAGGTCACATATGACCCAAAAAATATCAATTTAACTTTTCATGATTTTTACTGCAAACTATATACCTCTGAGAGAAAACACACGGAGGCAGAACTCCACTCCTTCCTAGAGGGAACTCTTCTGACAACATTCGCCGTCTTTTTGATATTATTGATCAAGTAAACGCACAGAAGACCCCTGTCCTGCTGGCTTCACTGGATGCTGAGAAGGCGTTCGACAGGATGGAGTGGCGCTTTCTGTTCTCAGTCTTAGAAAAGTTCAATATGGGCCCAAACTTTATTAAATGGATCAAATCACTATACTCTCATCCAAATGCCATGGTGACTACTAACGGACCAAACTCTGACAGATTCCATTTGGGATGGGGCACAAGACAAGGGTGCTCGCTGTCCCCCCTGCTCTACTTGTTGGGGGCGGAGCCTCTGGCAGAGTTGATAAGGAGCAATCCAAGTATTATAGGTGTTCCTGCAGGCGGCCTGCAGCACAAGATTTCGCTTTACGCGGATGATGTCTTGCTCTACATATCCAACCCTGAGAAATCCCTTCCTCCCATTTTAGACACAATTGCTCAGTAAGGCACGTTTCCAGGTTCTAAGATTAATTTTAACAAATCCACTGTCTGCCCTCTCAATATTACACTCACCAGTTCTATGAAGACACTATGTCCATTCCAATGGAAGACACAGGGGTTTCAATACCGTGGGATATTCATAACACCAGATCTGAATAGGCTTTTCAAGGAGAATTATCTTCCACTCCTGGATCGAATCAAACACGATCTCCAAACCTGGATCTCCCTTCCAATTAGCTTACTAGGAAGAATTAATGTCATCCGTATGAACATCCTCCCTAGACTGAACTAATTATTTCAGATGCTACCATGCTACCTCCCAGCTTCCTTTTTCAAAACAATTAACCAAAGCATCACCAAAATTTATATGGGGCAATAAAAAACCTAGGATCAAGCTCTCCACTCAATCGAAAGCTGAATCTAAGGGCGGTCTTGCCCTTCCCTCCCTTCAATTGTACTACTGTTCTGCCCAAATCCGCAACATGCTAACATGGATCACAACAGACAAGAGTCAACGTGGATCCGGATAGAAGCCCAATCCTGTGGTTCATTGCCACTAAGCTCAACTATATTCATTAATAACTTTAGTGAAGTGGGCAACATAGCCAAAACCTTTGTGATTTACAGCACCCTACTAGCGTGGAGGAACTGTAAGAAATACCTGGGCATTTCCTCCCAAAAATGTTCTCACTCGCCTATAGTAGGCAACCCAGACTTGCCAAAAGCCCTGAGGGATGCCAACTTTAATCTTTGGCATACTCTAGGATTCAGGACCTTTTCAGACCTATTTCATCAGAAGACCACTACACTGAAATCCTTTCAAGAGCTCTGCAGTGAATTCAATGTGCCAAGATCCCTTTTTTTTTATATCTTCAAACTAGACATGTCATTTCCTCATTTACTTCCAAGAGGGGGTTTAGAACTCAGTTGAATGAAGTTGAAACCCTTCTTGCCACAGCACAATCCATTAAAGGCAAAATATATTATATCTATAGACTCCTTTCTGAGAAAGGAGGCTCCTCCTTTGAAAATAATCTGGGAAAAGGACCCTGGTCTGACTATCAGTGATGAGTTATGGGCGGAGGTTTGCGACAGGGTATACTGCTCCTCTACTAATGTAAAAATGAAAGAATCTAATTACACATTTTTGTACAAATTTTATTACACTCCCTTGAGACTCCATAGAATGAAAACAGACATTTCTCATAACTGTAAAAGATGTACCTCTGAAAGTGGAACCTATATGCATGTATTTTGGAGCTGTAGAGAGATTGCCAGATTTTGGCAATCTATACATACTGCTGCACAGAAAATACTAGATGTACAGTTTGATATGACCCCGTGTATCTATCTTCTTAATGCCCAACAGGACTTTGTTCTTGAACCTGACAGAGAAAATTTGCTTATGACCATTACATACTTTGCTAAGAAATGTATTCTTCTATTGTGGGCCTCTAGTACCTCTCCTACATTTAAAATGTGGATTAACCAGATTGTTGACTTTCTCCCTCTTGAAAAGCTCACTTTTGACCTCCACAAGAGATAGCCCAAGTTTGATAGACTCTGGTCTCCACTACTCAACTATATTTCAAATTGGACAGAGCGAATGGGGTGATCAGGGAGATCACCAGCAGATGCGTGTTGTGTAAGGTGCAGTAAAATCTAAAAACTAATTATTGGCGTCATCTCAGCTAAGGCTGGAAATAGCTAATAAAGAACCTTGATAGTGCTGCTGCAAGTTCTATATTTTAAATTTTGTAATAATTATTCTTTGTGTGTGTGTACATATATATATTTATATATAACAATTTTTTATTATTATTTCTTCTTTCTTTTTTTTAAGTCTGTCACATCTGTGAATGTGGAATGTGTTTGGTTGGTTGATTGAAAAACAAACTTTAAATTGAAAAAAATATATATATAAATAAGATTCTATATTGTCAAGACACCAAGAGAGGAGAATGCTTGCAGATGGCATGTATAGAATGTGTACGTGCTTGTGAATGTCTGCGTGTGGTCTTTACTAACCTGCGGATATAATGCCGATGCGGACACTACAGGGTACCAGCTTCTCCTCCGGGCTGTTCTGGTCCACTCCGTTATCCCCCTGTGTTCGAGAGACCAGGCCCTGAACTATCTCGCTGAACATGCCGTCCCCGCCTACACACACCACTCTGCATAGAGGTCAAAGGTCATGTAACAGAGGTCAGAACAACAAAACTGATCTTTTTGTTTGTCGTTTGAGATTAATATACTTGACCAGGGGTGTTTTTAGTTCAACTGTGATTGGTTGAATATGATTTAGTGACAGTTGAGCTGAAAACCAGACTACAAAGAGGTCTTTAAAACAGACCTTTGATTACTATAGCGACAATGACATAGAGAACATCTCCATCCTCAACTCACCCATCATATTTCTTTAACGCCGCCTCTGTCTTCAGGTGGTCCCTGGCATGATTGGCATGCTCTGTAACTATGACAACAAATGACCAGGAAAGAGTTAGACGTCTTAGCATGCTTCACGTTTGTCTTTCAAGTGCTTCCTGTAGTTGGGATACACTTGAAATGTCAACTTGAACAGGTTAACAATTGATTCATTTATATCGCATTATGTTTTCCTAATTTGTTGCATAAATTGATATTTTGGACTTAAGGCGTAATCATTCACTCGCTTGGAGCAATATATCGACTAAGCATTTTCCATAAAGAAGTCTGAGATTGCAGAAGTCCTAAAGTAGGCATTTTCTCTTCTCTAATTGTTAGACATTGAAACAATTTGAAGCTAAAGGAATAGTTTGATTTTATGTGCAAACATTTTCACACCCACCTTAGATGTTTTATATATCTTTTTTTTTTATTACAATTGTTCAAATACTGTATCAATATTTTGATATCAACCCAAGCAGCTGTATAGTTAAATGCAATTCGTCAAAATATATGACTTTGACAAATGTTCACAGTCTTTCGCTAGTCTGAGAAGTAAACGGGATGTAAAGGAATCCAGTATTCAACAACCATCATCCTTTCCAATGAGGAACTAGGATGATAGATGGCGGCCGTAAATGATGTCATATTCCTGTGCGGCCTGAGAGCTTGTGCCCATTTGCCTAGAGTGAACAATTTGACTTGGCCCATAAAGACTCATCTATTATTAAATCATGTTTAATGTCTTTGGCAGGCACTCACCAATCACGTCCGTGGAGATGGAGGCACAGGCGAAGAGAGGCGAGACTTTCTGCTCATAAATGCACTTGCTGCTTGCCCCCATAAGGGTTGATGTACACCAGCAAATGCTTGGGTCTGCTAGCTGCAAAAAGTCAAGTGAAAGCAATAGTACTGAACAATTAGTGCTCTTTGAGGTCGGTTTGGTTTCGGTTAGATTATTGAAAAAATAATCACGGTTTTCGCTAATGTATTTAATGCTTTAAAAATGAAATAACTGCCAAAACATTGAACATATTCCATCGTCTCTGTCAGGTCCACATTGGTAGACATCAATAGAAAAATAGGAAATGACTATGAAATCAAATATCAGTTGTGTATATTAATTCCTTATTTTTCATTTCTTAAAGTAATCTCATCTCTACTCAGGTAGTAG
This sequence comes from Salvelinus fontinalis, assembly GCF_029448725.1. Classification (NCBI taxonomy): domain Eukaryota; kingdom Metazoa; phylum Chordata; class Actinopteri; order Salmoniformes; family Salmonidae; genus Salvelinus; species Salvelinus fontinalis. The sequence goes on along the minus strand of NW_026602164.1, from coordinate 230 downwards.
CAGTCAGCGAGCCAAAACTAACGTTCTCTGTGCTCCCCATACTGTACTGTCTAGTCATTCTATTTAGGTAGCCTTTGTTGCAGAGCTGTCGACGAAATCATTTAACTAGTTCTTCAAAGTAGATAAGGCATACTTTCAAAATGTCTCTGTCCCTGTAAGCATAAAAAAAAAATTCATCCAGGATGAAATAGCAGTCAGATGTCTTTTTGTCCTGTATTGTCCTGTCCCGT